>NC_057395.1:38921356-39158298 GCF_019320065.1 Cervus canadensis | reverse complement strand
ACATGACCACTGGAAAAACCGTAGCCTTGACCAGATGGACCTTTGTTGGCAAAGTAATGTCTCTGCTTTTTAATATGCTATCTAGGTTGGTCATAACTTTCCTTCCAAGGAGTAAGCGTCTTTTAATTTCATGGCTGCAGTCACCATCTGCAGTGATTTTGGAGCCCCCCAAAATAAAGTCTGACACTGTTTCCACTGTCTCCCATCTATTTCCCATGAGGTGATGGGATCAGATGCCATGATCTTAGTTTTCTGAATGTTGAGCTTTAAGCCAACTTTTTCACTCTCCTCTTCCATTTTCATCAACAGGCTCTTTAGTTCTTCTTCACTTTCTGCATAAGGGTGGTATCATCTGCATATCTGAGGTTATTGATATTTCTCCCAGAAATTTTGATTACAGCTTGTGCTTCTTCCAGCCCAGTGTTTCTCATGATGTACTCTGCATGTAAGTTAAGCAGGGTGACAATAAAATGCCTTGACATACTCCTTTTCCTATTTGGAACCAGTTTGTTGTTCCATGTCCAGTTCTAACTGTTGCTTCCTGAGCTGCATACAGGTTTCTCAAGAGGCAGGTCAGGTGGTCTGGTATTCCCATCTCATTCAGAATTTTCCACAGTTTATTGTGATCCAAACTCTTACCTAGATCTAAAATGGTTGGATTCCGGATATCGTTTCACTAGGGTGATGGCTCATGCCTGAGAGTCTAACCTAGGAGCTCAGGAAGTGAGTGATGGGTGCGAGAGAGGAAGGACCTCGGTAAACAAAACCTGCACTTCTTGGAATGTCTTCCCAACAGTACCCTTCATAGATGGTCTCTTGTTTGTTTGTTTGTTTTTCTATGTCTGCTGAGACATGGAGAGATTTTTTTAAAAATTACCTATGAAAAGCTCTCTTTTGTCAGTAGCCAAAAATCAATGAATAGAATAGAAAATAAAACAGTAATGTCAATACTTCTTCCTTTGCTTGACATCTTGGGGAGTTAAGTCAGCAAGATGTTAGTGGCTGAGTCATAGCGAGGATTCCTAGGGTCTCCTCTTATGTGCATAAACAGAATAATTCTAAAGTGCCTACCTCATAAGTAGATCCAAAGAAAAAGAAATTTTCTTTGAATTGGAAGAATCTATTGTTTGCCATTGTCTGTTCTGTGTCATCATTTATTTATTTTTTTAGTATTCAGTGCAAAGGCAATTAAAGGCACAATAAACTTAAACAAAACTAGTTAAAGAAGGGGCTGAAGAGGGAGTATTTTATTTCCTCTTCCACACTGCAGCCTTAAAAAAAAGTCAGGGAAATCCCCTGGATGTCATCTGGTTTATCAGATTCCTGTGGTTTTTCTCAAGTGAAACTGTTATCAGGCTTTGATGAGTAGCAAAGCTTCTTCTTTAAAGAATGTTCTGCCTGAGCACATTAGGGCTTAAATTGGATATAGAGCCATGTATCTTAATGAAAATTATGATTTACTTACTAAATTTCCAAAATAGTCTCTTAATAACATCTGTTTAAAATATTTTAAAAGTACTAGAAAATGTTAGAAAAATACTAGAATAGATTATTAGGACAGTTGGGAAGTTTGCTATATTGGTTGACATTGCAGATTCATATATTCATGCTGTGTTTAAGGTTTTATATATTTATTTTTTTAAAGTGCAGCATATTTTGACCTAACACAACTTCTCCCCAAGGGCACAACCCTGACTTTGCCTGAGAAATCTTGTACCTGTGGACCCTACAACCTCTGACATAAAGAGTGTGGAAGTTATTTCTCCTATTCTTACAAGAAACATAGGGACAAACTAAAGCCATAGACTTCTCTTGGACCCATAAGAGAACTGACTTTGCAGGGAAAACCAATTGCCCCGAGCTCGGGAGAGAAAAGATAAAGCTGAGAGTCACGGCTGAGATCTTCCTGGAGTGGAAGCCAGGAGCCATTAATGGGTTGAGCATTAAGAAATACTTAAATGGCAATTTTGGTGTATTTCTGGAAGCTGAGTGTGGACAGCACAAAAAGGAGACATTCCTGGGAGCCACTGTATGAGGGGCCCTTATATTGATGTCGGCTTTACTTGCAGGAACCCACCATGTTTTGTGTTAAAGATCTGATAAAGACCCTACTGTGAAACTGGCAGGGGGAGGGAAGAAGAAATTTTAATGCAAGATGCCCAGAGCTTTCTCTATAAATGCCCACTCCCCAGGGGGAAAACTTAAACAGAGCCCCCTCTCAGAGCTGTGGGGGCGGGGCAGTCCTCTCACACCAGCCCCTGCTGGGCTTCCTCTCTTGCTTAGGTAGGAGGAAATTCTACAGGACAAAACATGGGTAAAGGTTGCAGTCCAGAGACACAGAACCCCTCAGTGTGACCAAGATGTAATTACAGAATGCTCCCCACCCCCTATACCTGCCATTATACCAGCTGGGTTCTTGTATAATAACAGTGAATCACGGCTGGAAGAGTTGTAAGACATGGATTTTCTCTGAGGAGGAGCAATTAAAAGAAGCCCAAGGTCAAGAGGAAAGACAAAACAAACAAACAGAAAAACTAAAAGAACTCGAAGCTTCTGGCTCTATAGCTATTGGAAACACTAAGCAAAGCCCAGGTCCTAGTTAGAATCACATAAATCCTCACACGAGAGGGCTATTCATCTCCTTTCCTGTTACCTGATGTGACATGTCCATCATTAACAAAAAACTACAAGGCTTGTCAAAATATGAGAAAAGTGCAGTCTGTGAAGACAAACCAAGCATCAAAACCAGACTCAGATATGACATAGAGCTTAGAGTTAGGGAATTAAAAATAACTGTTTAATATGTAAAGGAATCTAACGGAAAAAGTAGACAAGATCAGATGCAAGAAGACATTGATAGAATAAGCAGAGAGATGGAAATTCTTGGAAATAATCAAAAGGAAATGCTGGCAATAAAAATACTGTTGGCTTAACTTGTCAAGTCAAGGCTTGAAGGGTGAGCAAGCTTGAAGGCTGCTGCTGCTACTGCTAAGTCGCTTCAGTTGTGTCCAACTCTTAGCGACCCCATGGACTGCAGCCTACCAGTCTTGCCTGGGATTCTCTAGGCAAGAGTACTGGAGTGGGTTGCCATTGCTTTCTCCAAGCTTGAAGGCAGATCAATGCAAACTCCTCAAACTGAAATGCAAAGAAAAAAAAAGAAAGGTAAAAAACAGAACGTCTAACAGCTGTGGGACAATTCCAAAAGATGTAACATACCTATAATTGAAATACTAGAAGGAGAAGGAAGAAATAGAAGAGCAGGAAAAAAATTTGAGGTAATAATAGCTGAGAAATTTCCAAAACTAATGACTTACACCAATCCACAGATCTAACAAGCTCAGAGATCATCAAGCAGAATAAATCCCAAAAAGCAAAAGCAACACCAGGTATTCTTGTACAGAGGTATAGAAAACAGTTAAAAGCATGGTGGATGTTCAACCAAATATATCAATAATTTCTTTAAATGAGTGGTCTAAATATACCAACTAAAAGATCTAGATGGTCAGATACAAAATTGGACCCAAGTATATATTGTCCAAACAAAATCTACCTTTAGATATAAGGACTCTGATAGATTAAAAGTAAAGAGTTGGGACTATATATACCATGCTAACTTTAATTAAAAGATACCTGGAGTAGCTGTATTAATTTCAAACAAAGCAGATTTCAAAACAGGGGAAATTGTTAGTGGTAAAGAGTGTCACTACATGATGATAAATGGGTCATTTCTTCAAGAGGATATAAAAATTCTAAATGGATATATACCTGACAATAGAACACCAAATACATAAGCAAAAAAACTGATATGACTGAAGGAGAAAAAGACACACTTACTGTTACACTTGGACACTTTAACCCCCTGTGAGTAATTGATGTATTAAACAGGCAGGAAATCAATTAAAAAATAGCTTACTTCACAAGCGCTATCAATCAGCTTGATCTGATTGACATTTATGGAATGTGTACTGCATTCAACAATAGCAGAATACTTTACTTCGGTAGTTTTCCTCCCCTAAAACATATCATTCTTGTTTAACAATATGAAAAAATCCCAAGAGACATTTAACCAAATACCTGAAAATTTTAAAGCTCTTCAAAAACCATGTCTAAGAAACTGTCACAGCCAAGAGGAGCTTGAGACATGAAGCCCAAATATAATGTGGGATCCTGGGTGGAATCCTGGCACAAAAAGGGAGCATTAGATGAAAAATAAGGCCATCTGAATAAAGGATAGACTTCAGCTAATAAGCATCAATACTGGTTCATTAATCATGATAAACATACTATAATAACGTTAGACGTGTATAATGCGGAAACCAGAGTGTGAGGAATACACAAATTCTGTGCTGTCTTTGCAATAACTCTGTAAATCTGGAACTGTGTCATACTCTAATGGTGGCTACTTGTCATCACACATTTTTCAAAACCCACAGAACGTACAGCATAGAGTGTGCCCTAATGTAATCGCTAGACTAGTTAGGAATAGTGCATTTATATGCATCTTTCATTGTGAGAAATGTGCCACACCGATGCGGGATTTTAATCATGTGGAACATTGATTAAGGGGCAGGGGTTTAGAGGAACTCTGTACTTGGCACTCTTTTTTTTTTTTGTAAACCTAAAACTGTATCCGAAAAAGTCTGTTAACTAAAAGAAAACATACACACAGAAGAAAAAGTCAATAAATCTAAAATTTCTAACCCCCCCAAAAAATTGCAGCCAGAAGAATTTATTATTGAAAATTGAATACAGGGGGAAAAGAAACCCAGAAATGACTTTACAAATGATAAGAGAAAAGTCTCAAGTTGGCCGAAGTTTCTCTAGCTCTAGAACAAAGTTTAGCATTGAGGGTCTCTGCCTGGTAAGAATGCACATACTGGAGCATCTCAGAGGAGAGTTACCTGTGGCCACCTGGACGCTGTCTCTGTTACTTCTACTCCCCGAACCCTGTCCTCAAACAAAGTGGCTGCTGCCAATTCATGCTTTTGCAGCACAAAGCAGAAGTCATCCATAGGTCTGTCTAAACACACACCTCCTGGGATTTTAGACCCATTAAACTCTTCCAAATGATTAGCAATGGAAAGCCTCCCAGCTTCATTAGCAGGGACAAATATTTGACTTCATGAACGATCCATGTCATGTTGATTCCAACTTAAAGAGACCTGACACATAGGTCTCATCATCATTTATCATCTTGATTCTTTCATGGTAATCTCCAGAGTAAGCTGCCTTGTTGTTACTTGTGTTACCGTCCCTTGATGTCAAAGTGCAGGAAACTTTTTTAAATGTTCTAGAAACACTCATTCACTGCTATGTAGGCATTTTAGAGCTGTGAGCGATGTGTTTATTATTTAGTATGCATTCCCTTCTTTAAAAAGAATTATTTATTTATCTGGCTGTACCGGGTCTTTGTTGCAGCATGTGAACTCTTAGTTGCAGCACATGGGATCTAGGTCCCTGACCAGAGATCAAACTCGGGCCCCTTGCATCTAAGAGCACAGAGTCTTAGCCACTGGACCACGAGGGAAATTCCCATTCTCTTCTTTTTCATTTGACAGAACCGTGGCCAGAGCATTAAGCTCCCTTACCCAGGGCCGCACAGTAATTCAGTGCATTAACCAGAACCAATCTGAGGCTGGGTGCTCCTTCAACATGTCACACACTAGGGAAAAGGCAAGACCATTTTTACAATGGGAATGTGGAAGAGCTTCTACTCATAATTCCTCAAAAACCACCACGGATGCCTGAAATTCTTCCCATGGGGATGCATTTGGTGTTATTCCTGGTAAAGAGTAATTAATTACATTAAGTGAATGCCATTGTGTGTAAGGAGACTGGGGAGGAGTTAAAACATAAAGTTACCAAGGTCTGGTGTAGGACCATTTCTTAGACAGGTCTGCTCTCTTGTCTGCAAGAGCCAAGAACCAATGAAGAACATGGGAGAGTCTCTGATGCAGGTATGGCTAGGGATGTCAAAAGGAGGACGTTTACAGAAGAATGGGGAAGACTAGGGGAAGGATGGGCCCTGATGACCCTTCTTGGCTTTCCTGTGTGGCTGAGGGTCATAGTGAAAAGAGCATATCCCTTGAAGAAATAGAAAGAAATAGCCCATCCTTTTGGCCTCAGCTCAGAGCCCTGGAAGGTTGGGTGGGCACAAGAGTCAGAAAAACCAAAAGAAAAGACAAGATGTGCAACTGTTAGCTGTCAGATTGAAAAATAATTGCAGCCTAGATGCAGCCTAGCTGTTACTGTATATGTTAGACTGTATCATGTGACTAAAAAAAAAAATTAGTCTTGTCTGTCTTTTTGCCGGTACAGAAAGTCGCATGCCACAGATGTTCCCATAGAAAGATGTCAAACCTGAAATGACAGTGCTGGCAATCAAAGACATTGTACTTCAGAGAATGCAAAATGCAGCAAATCGCCATCTACCAGCAGAAAATTCCCTGATTGCAGCACCCAGCCGGCTCCCTCCCAACTGTCAGATTTTACAGATGTGACGTCATATCACAGGCGACCCACTTTACTGGGAGCCAAGCATTGCCTGGACTATGTGAAAGACACATGGCTGAGAGTCAGGTAATTCAGACCACAACAGTCATAAAATACAGGAGCACCCATGGAAGTAAACCTCTTTATGGAAGTATCTGCTTAGCCTCATTTAAAAGAGTTCTAGTTTGAGTTACTGGACTGTGGACATTCCTTGCCTCTTGGCGACTCAGCTGAATGTGGGTACAGTTTGTATACCCGCACTTGCCTTACTTTATACCATACCATAAAGACCACACTGGGCATGAATGCTCAGTCATGTTTGACTCTTTGTGACCACATGGACTATAGCCTGTTGGGCTCCCCTGTCCATGGGATTTTCCAGGAAGCATAATGGAATGGTTGCCATTTCCTCCTCCAGAGTATCTTCCAGACCCAGGGATTGAACCCACATCTCCATAGTCAAAGTCCATATTAAATATACTCAACCTGATTCAGTTCAATAAATATCCCCCTACTACTAGCTTCAGTGTCCCAGTCAAACTCTGGATACACAAAGATAAATAAAATACATCCCAATGCCCTTAAGTCATTTCCAATGTGTTAGAAAAGAGAGACAAGTGAATACACAGTTGGATTCCATGTGATCATCACTAGGCTCAAACACACTTGAGAGGGAGTGGAAAGCTTGGTAAATGAAGCTAATCAAAAAGACTTTTTGCAGGTGTCATGGATTGGCTTTAAAGAACAAATAGGAATGAGCCAGGTGGATGAGGCAACAGGGTGGTGAAGATATTCCCAACAGAGAGGATGGACTATCTCTACATCACATGGCACAGCTATGCAATTGCCAGGAAGCAGACAGAGCCGCGTGCTTCCCCAGTGGCTGAGTGGTAAAGGATCTGCCTGCGATGCAGGAGACCAGGGTTCGATCCCTGGGTCGGGAAGATCCCCTGGAGGTGGAAATGGAAACCCACTTGTGTTCTTGCCTGAGAAATCCCAGGGACAGAGGAGCCTGGCGGGCTATAGTCCATGGGGTCACAGGAGGGTCGGACACAACCGAATGACTGAGCACATTCAGAGCTGTACCAGAGGACTGTGCCCGGTTGAAGCCAGAGGAGTAAGCCGGCTGTAAAGTGCAAACCACTGCTAAGAAGCTGACTTTGCTCTGAAAGAAGGGCAGGAGTGAAACCCAAAGAGGTTAGTTGGCTTGGGCATTGTCAGCCAACTGAGGAAAAGGCTTTGGATTTGAGGCTTCAGGGTGGGTAAAATTGTCTCAAATGAAGAAGGGCGTTCTGGGGGTCACCCTCCCAGACAATTGCCTTTTTCTCTCTTGGGAAAGACTATGGAGTCTATGTGTGTGCTCAGTTGCTCAGTTGTGTCTGACCCTTTGTGACCCCGTGGACTGTAGCCTGCCAGGCTTCTCTGACCATGGGATTCTCTGGACAAGAATACTGGAGTGGGATGTCATTGTCTTCTCCAGAAGATGGAGGCTATAAAAAGTGGCTTTATTTCTGCTTGACATACTAATTCCTCTCCCTTCTCAACAGCTCTGCTCATACAAACGTCCTGTATTTGCTTGGACATTTGCTCTTTTTCTGCCTACCTAATCAATTCCTTCCTACCTACTTTTTCCATTACGCATTTCCACAGCTAGAAATACCCATTTTGCACTTTTATGCATTCAGCCTCACCTTTTATCTCCAGACCTTAAAAAATATGACATTTTAACATGTGCTTCTGCTCTGGGGATCTAAAAAGGCAGGCTTCTCTCTCTTTGATCACATTTTTCCTGTAACATTTTAAATGCCTTTTTATTACAATATGAAACAAGGAATTCTGTTTTTCTAACAATAAGCAAAGATGTGTTTGCTCATCACATCCTCCTGCCTAATTTTGACTCCTTTGAAAAACTGATTTCAGTTATTACGACAGCATGATTGGAAAAAAGCTTAACCCATTACCTTTGAATTCCATGCCTTCTTGCTCACATGTGGATTTTTGTCAGTTCTATTGGGCAGTCTCCCAGGGTGGCAAGCTAGGAGGACAGAGGATCTGCCAGGGGCAGAGGGAATTCACCCAGTGTTCCAGGTGAAGAGTATTCTTATGCTAACATGAAACAGCAGTTACCTTCATTGGGCAGCTACTAATGCATAACTTCCAAGGCGGCAACAAAATATACTTTGTTACCAATGAAACAAAGGAGAAAAATGCCCCGCAGAGATATTTAAACTTTGAAAACCAGTTTAATGAAAAAGAACTTGCAAGTTCTAGATGCTTGTACTCCTAAAGTCATATCTGTGTACCAGCTGCAGGGCAAATTAGCTCTTCCAATTCAACGAGGCATTGATGTAATGAGAGGGGCAGGGACCTGTGGGACTCAAGGTTTCTGATTTATTGGAAGTTTGATCTTGGGCTAGTTCCTTAATGACTCTAAGTCTTTAATTTCCTTCTCTGTAAACTGGGAATGAAAATTGTTTATCAAAAGTGCATGAAGAGTGTCTCATTTTTTTTTTCTTTTGTTCCTTCTGAAGCTAATATTTAGTGGCTAGAGTTAATAATATTGTCTTACATATTTGCAAGTAGCTATGAAAGTAGATCTTAAGAGTTCTCATCACATGAAAAAGAACTCATCACAAGAAAAAGTTTTCATGACTAAGTGGGGTGAGAAATTTTAATTAGATTTATTTTTGTGGTGAACATTTTAAAAGATATGCAGGTATTGAGGCACTATGTGGGACACTTCAAACTAATATAGTGTCATATGTCAATTATACCTCAACAAAACTTTTTAAAAACAAGAACGAGCCATAAAAAAAAAAAACCTAAGCCTGTGACAAGGATCATCTGGATGAAGACCTCAGGGAAGTAAGGGCTGTCAACAGTGAGATGGGGAAGGAAGTCTGTCCCAAGTGCATCAGTGAGTAGGGTTCACCAAGATACCTGGGGGTTTAATCCTGCGGAGACTTCCAAGAGACAGCACAGAGCATGCTTGTAGCTGAACAAAAGTAGGATATTTGTTTACCAAATTTAAAAAATCAAGACTCAAGGAACTGCAAAATTTGGGGTCCATCTGAGGCAGGAGGTAGATAAGGCACCCCTGCCCCTAGCCCATTAGAGTTTGTTTCCTGTGGATAGAAAACTCCAAAATACCGATAGTAGGACAATCGAGAGAGGAGGCTGGGCCCTGCCCAGATAGAAGATAAGAGACCACATATTTCTCATTCTCAAGGTCAAGGAGATCTTCCCAACTGGAAAATTTCTTGAAGGTCAAAAGGGGAGTGGTATCAACCTACCATACGCTCTTCACTGGCATCCATTTTGGCTGAGAGATGCTGGCACACACGGGAAGGCCCTGAGATGTACCAAATTGACTCAGAACCAGGCAACTCAGAAAAACTGGCCAAAAGAAACCTAGAAGAAATGCCCCATAAAAGTGATTCAAACCAGCACAATGGCGAGATCCTGTCTCTGAGCCAACCCATGTGTCTATCCACATCTACGGTACTCTTTTTCCTTCCTAATAAACACTTGATTTTTTTCATTACTTTCCTTCTGTGGAAATTCTTTTCTGCAAACCAGAAGGGCCAGGGCCTTGTCACTGACTGGTCTAGGACTTAGGATTGGGTGCTTTCACTGTTGCAACCCAACCTCAGTCTCTGGCTGGGAACCGAACCCCTGCTTCAAGTGGCTGTGGCTGGGGCCACCTGAGATCATATTCATTCCAAGATGTCCCTGTGACAGGACACTCCAACTCCTCAAGGATAACCTTTCCACAAATACTGACAAGCACACTTTGGCCACCCACTTGGAAAAATTAGAGTGAGTTGTTCCAAGACCCCAGAGACATATCGAGCCCAATCACGCCAAGCCTAGCTGTGCAGTTTTGATGGTCACACGGGCAGGTTGAGCTTCTCTGGTGGTTCAGACATGAAAGACTCTGCCTTCAATGCAGGAGACCCGAGTTTGATCCCTGAGGCAGAAAGATCCCCTGGAGAAGGAAATGGCAACCCACTCTGGTATCCTTGCCTGGGAAAGCCCACGGACAGATGATCATGGGATCACAAAGTCCATGGGGTCGCAAAGAGTCAGACAGGACTTTCACTTTTCACTTTCTAGAAGTTACTTTCTTGCCAAGGTCCTATAACACAGGCAGGGTACAGGCTGCAGCTCAAGTGTGTCCACTGACAGCGCCCAGTGTTACAAAGTTCTAACTGGGAGGCATTGGAGCTGGGAGATAAACAAGCAAAAACAGCTAAAATTCTAGAAATTTTAATAGATGGTGTTCTTTTTGGATGTCATTTTGATGAAGAGAAAAAACTCCAAGAGGGTAAGAGAGAAATGTTTGTACCTGAAAAAGAAGCACATTTTCCCCAAACCCTTCAATTATCTGAATGGTTTGAATAATTATTTGGCTTTCAGGAAGCAGAAGGAAGTTCTCAGAAAACCAGTCCCAACTTCTTGGTATATTTTGAACTCAATAGATGAAAACTGAATCTAGAAGGCTGTGCTTCTTAATTAGCATCGTAAGGTTTTTTTCCTACCAGAAATAAGTTGTTGTTTAGTCAGCCAGTTGTGTCTGACTCTTCTGCAACCCCTTGGATTGGGATCCTTCAGGCAAGAATACTGGAGTGGGTTGCCGTTTCTTTTCTCCAAGGCATCTTCCCAACCCAAGGATGGAACACATGTCTCTTTCATTGCAGGCAGATTTTTTACCGTTGAGCCACTGGGATAGAGTACCAGAAATAAGGGTTCCTGCTAATCATTTTGACACATAGGTTATTAGCAGATATTCTTCTGTGTTCCATCAGCCAAAATTCAAGAATTCATGGGATTGTGAACGAACTGCTTTATTATTATCACCATTGCCTTTATTATTATTTACTATTATATAATAACATATGGATCTACCTTGAATCTGAACATCAGTACATGAACCTCTTATCAAAGAATTAAACCTTGAACCTCCCACTCATCATCTCTCTTATTGAAAAGGCAGCTGAGAGAAGTAACATTTAGGGAAGAAAGTATAAGGGACAAAATCCTGGCTTCCTCCATGCTGTCTGAATTTTGTCCCTATATTAAGCTGATCACTATCAGTTCCCATTATTGAACTACATCTGCATAATTCCCTGAAGGATCACCTTGACCTTGTTGGATTTCAATATTAGGCCCCCAGTAGATTCAAGGTCTTGAAAACTCTTTTGTATTTTATTTTTTAAACTGGTCTCAGAAAATCTCATGTAAAATTTCTGAAGGAAAATATCTTTTAGAATATGATGTCAAGGTAAACTCATTTCTGTTGAAGAATGATGTACTTCTTCTAGGGAAAACTTCCTGTTTATTTCATTGCTTCCCTGGCTTCCAGGGAACCTAGAGGCAAATATTAGCAGTTAGAATTGGCTCTTGTGGTTTCTGTACTTGGTTTTTCTTCCCTTTTGTGAGCCTGATTCTTTGTTTTCTTATTCTATCATGTAAATCTGTCCTCTGGAAGGGGTCTGGTGGGGACAGGGAGCTGATTCTAGAGATTTGGTCAGTGCCTTCCATGTTGCAACTATTTGGTTGCCCAGAAAGTTCTTATTTTTTCTATACGCTGCAATGGAAAAACATGAATGAACTTTTTGGTCAATGCTATATACATAGGTCTCCTGCACTGAAACTTTATCTCAGCTTCCCAAGTGGCTCACTGATAAAGAATCTGCCTGCCAATGCAGGAGACACAAGAGGTGTAGGATCGATCCCTGGGTCAGGAAGATTCCCTGGAGTAGGAAATGGCAACCAGCTCCAGTATTCTTGCCAGGAAAACCCCATGGACAGAGGAGCCTGGCAGGCTATAGTCCATGGGGTCACAAAGAGTTGAACATGACTGAGCACATAGATACATGGGGCTTGACTTGCATTTCCTCACTGTGGTATAGGTCCTGTTTCATCTCTTTTAGAGATGCACTTACTGTTCATGACAGAGCCTGGATTTGACCTCTGGTCAAGAAGCCCTGGACCCTGACTCCTGTGACCCATCCAGTCTTCTATGAGCAAAGCTGAAAGCAGCCTGATATGAAGAGAAAATCACGGTAAAATCAATCAGTGCCCCTCTTTATCTGATTCAAAAATGAAGACCTTAGCTCCTTTTCTTTTTTTCAGAGGAGGTGGGAGAACGAATGAGAACTTGGAACAGAAATACCATGAAATGAATAATAATGAAGCAGCAGAGGAGGATTCTGATTGGAGGTGCAAGTGAAAATGAGGATGCTCATGGTGATGGTGGAGTTGATGGCAATCAGGACAGGGAGCTGGTGATGATAAGCTTGATGAGGATGATAGCAGGGATGCAGATGGTGGTTTTGCTGCAACCTTCCTAGTCAGAGGTATGAATGGTGGGTCCCCATCACTATCCCCTACTCCCCTCAACTATGCTCAAGTTTCTGAGAGATGAAGCCAAAGGGAATCCTTAGCTCATTTCCAGGAGTGGAGCCAGATTTTGTAGGATCCAGAAGCTCATATAGCTTGAGAAGTGCTCTATGAGAAAAGTGATAAGACATTACTAACACAAATTAAATGAGGGGCCCTAGAGTTTGAGCTTCCTTAGTTTCACAGTAACTAACAGTGCCTCTCTCTGTCTTTGTTGCTGGAAGAAGTTTCTGCCCTGACTTTGATCATAAAAAACTGGAAAAGCTTAGTGTATGCTCACCATGGGCCATGTTTATTCATCTAACATCATGTATTAATTCATCTAACCTTCAAAATCATTCCAGAAGGTATATGTGACTATTATTCTCATTTGAGATCTGAGGAAAGTAGGCTATAGAGGTTAAGTAGTTTGCCCAGACTCTCACAATTATGGACTTCCCTGATGGCTCAGCATGTAAAGAATTCACCTGCAATGCAGGAGACACAGGAGATGCGGGTTCAGTCCCTGGGTTGGGAAGATCCGGTGGAGGAGGAAAATGGCAACTGACTCCAGTATTCTTGCCTGAAAAAAAAAAAAAATTGCATGGACAGAGGAGCCTGGCAGACTATACTCCAAATGGTCCCAAAGAGTCAGAAACGACTGAGTGACTAAGCAAGAAAGCTCACAGTTACACTAGGGGCTGGGATTCCAACTCAGGCAAACCGCCTACAGGTCATGAGCTTCCAAACACCACAGGATCCTACTTTGCAAACAAGGAGAGAACAGGGCATCTGTATGCCACAGGTCCCTGAGAAAGGACAGAGAACCCTGTCACTCGTTATACTTTTGCCCCCTAGATTTTGATAGGCTTTGAGTGACTAGAGGATACCAGACACCTAAGCCCAGCTTTGTGGGTGGAACTCACGGGACTGGCAGGTTTGTACTCTTCCTGTGCCCAGGCCAGCACAGCACGGAGGGAGGCAGTGACTCTGGGCTGCCCTGTCCACGTGTATTGTTTTCGAGGGCTTTTGTAACAAACAACCACAAACTTGGTCACTTAAAATGATAGAAATGTTTCTTTCATGGTTGTGGTGGTTTAGTCGCTAAGTCATGCTCGACTCTTGTGACCCCGTGGACTGTGTAGCCCACCAGGCTCCCCTGTCCATGGGATTTCTTTCTAGGGGCCAGAAGTCTGAAATAAAGGTGTCTCAGCACTGTGTTCCCCTGAAGACTCCAGGGGGAGATTCCTTCTTTGTCTCTTCCAGCCTCAGGCGGCTCCAGGTGTTCCTTGTACCCCAATCTCTGCCTCTGTCTTAATATGGCCTCCTTCTTGCTCATCTCTGTTCTCCTCCTCTGTCTCTCAAAAGGACACTTGTCATTGGATTTAGAGCCCACCATCTAATCCAGGATCATCTTATCATAAGAGCCTTACCTTAGCTACATCTACAAAGACTCTCTTTCCAAATAAGGTCATGTTCACAGGTTCTGGGGATTATGAGGTGAATATATCTTATTGAGGGAGCTTCCCTGGTGGTTCAGCAATAAAGAACCCACCTGCAATTCAGGAGATGTGGGTTCGATCCTTGGCTTAGAAAGATCCCCTGGTGAAGGAAATGACCACCCATGCCAGTATTCTTGCTTGGGAAACCCCATGGACAGAGGAACCTGGTGGGCTACAGTTCATGGGGTCCCAAGAGTTGGACACGACTGAGTGACTAAACCACCACCACCATATCTTATAGGTGCCAACATTCCATCCACACTAGGATAATTGTGAACAGTGCTTTTGTGAACATTCTCATACACGTCTTTTGTGGGGCACGTGTGTGCATTTCTGTTGGGTTTATTCTTGGGAGTAGTAGTGTAAGCCACAGGGTGTTGTTTGAGCTTTATTACATCTCATCAAACAGTCATTCAAAGCGGTTACAGTGCACCTCAGAGATACCCAAACTCATCACAGCATGTTATAGATGCAAAATTGAAGAAAGGGAAGTTTAGCCATGCCAACTAATTACCCAAAGTTCACAGATGATTCGTGGTAGGACAGGAGGAACATATGTTTTAAAAACAGCACAGGGCTCTGCTTGGCACCGATAACATCCCCTTGGGTTTTCCTTGAATTTTACGTTCCATGTAAAGCATGATTAGTAGATCTGTTTATTATCCCAGATACCAATATGCTGACATTTCTTTTTTATATGCACAGTATTGGTCCCCAATGGGCTTAAGGTGAATTGCACAGTGGGGAATCAAGGCTCCACTCTGGCATCCTAAGGAAGAGAAACTTAAGTACCCAGATGGGACGTGTCTTTCTCAATGCCCAGTTGCCGTCATTTCAGTAAGACACAGGACTAGCTTTTTTTTCTTTTTTTTGATGTGGATCATTTGTAAAGTCTTTATTGAATTTGTTACAATAATGCATCTGTTTCATGTTTTGACTTTTTGGCTGTAAAACATTTGGGATCTTAGTTTCCTGACCAGGGATCGAACACACATTGGAAGATGAAGTCTTAACCACTGGACCACCATGGAAGTCCCATGGAGTAGGTTTTTTTTTTTTTTTTTTTTTTTAATGAGATTTTTGTTTGCTAGAGTTTGACAATAAGTGAAAGTAAAAGTTGCTCAGTCGTGTCTGACTCTTTGTGACTCCATGGGCTATACAGTCCATGGAATTCTCTAGGTCAGAATACTGGAGTGGGTAGCCTTTCCCTTCTCCACGGGATCTTCCCAACCCGGGAATAGAACCCAGGTCTCCCGCATTGCAGGTGGATTCTTTACCAGCTGAGCCACAAGGGAAGTCCAATAATACTGGAGTGGGTAGCCTATCCCTTCTCCAGGGGATCTTCCAGACCCAGGAATTGAACCCAGGTCTCCTGCATTGCAGATGGATCCTTTACCAACTGAGTTATAAGAGAAATTATTAAAGTGCTCTTTGGGATAAAATGGAGAAAGGTTATCAGTTATTGTCCTTCGGCAAAGAGGAGAAAGAAAAAAGCAAGAAGAAGGAGTGGTGAGCAGAGTGTCCAGCCCCACAGTTGAAGGTGATGATGGAGGGCCAGGAAGCTCAGGTTGGCAGATAATCAGAAAGATTTTAGAGTGGGAAAGCCTGACCTGTGTTTCTATATTGCTTGCTACATGACGCATGGTGATCTTCTCCCCAAAGGCTTGATGTGAATAGGAATGTTGTGTAGATATGGAGGAAGAGACTGGGCTTTACGTGTGAGTTGAAAGGATTTAAAAGAGATAACACATACTGAAAGATGAACCAAGATTAGAGGTACCAAGGCAACATTTACCTTATCCCAGAAATTTACAGAAAGTGTGAGAATTTGTGGAATTCTATAGCATTTAGGAAAAGGAGAGTGAGGCAGTTGTGTAGAGGTCACAGTGAGCCAGGAATGCCTATTGGATATTAAAGTTTCATTATATGGATCTTTTTAAACAGAGTTGGTTTAATACCAAGATTTTCTGACACCTGGTCTAATGGTCCTTTCTGTGAATTAAATATGAGTGAAGATGCCCAAATATAGCTCACAAAATGGATGAAACCTTTGCTGCTGTCTTACACTGGGGCATGCATAATATCAACACAATCATTGAAAAAGAACTTGGTTGAATTCAACTAAGATACTGGCAGACGATGAGTGTGTTAGTTGCTCAGTTATGTCCATCTCTTTGAGACCCTATGGACTGTAGCCTGCCAGGCTCCTCTATCCATGGAATTCTCCAGGCAAGAATACTAGAGTAGGTTGTCATTTCCTTCTCCAGGGGATCTCCTCAACCCAGGAATCGAACCCAGGTCTCCTTGTATTGAAGGCAGATTCTTTACCTTCTGAATCACCTGACTACAGTCCATGGGTTCACAAAGAGGTGGACACAACTGAGCGATGAACACTTTCACACTTTCAAACAATGACTAGCATCGCAGCTAGTACTTTGAGGTTTTACAGCAGCTTATAGTTTTTTCTCTTTGTCCTAAGTCATTCCTTAGCTTTTGAACTTTTCCTCTGCTTTCCCCAGGGGGATGCTTCAATCCATATTACAGGTGCCTCTTCAGCTGCCACTGAACTCTTACCTTTCACCAAATGTTTTCTTCTTGCCTGGGACAAGACAATCCCAGGAGTGACCTTGGTTGGTGGCCTGGCAGTTGCGGGGGCTTGTAACTGCCTCCTGCTTTGATTGCCTTCTCTGATTCAAATCAAACTGCCATCTTTGGGAGCAAGTGTCTAGTTCCGAACAAGATGTATTTCCTAATGGTCGGATGTTGGAGGAAATTGTGTACTGTCTGTCCCCTGAGATTGATGAGTAAAGGAAATTGAAGTAGGCCTTTGCCTGGTTTGGGCTGATAGGGGGCAATTGGGCATGTGGACATTGTTTACCACCAAACAGTGCGGATTTGGGCTTTAGGACAAGATAAAACACCATGGGGTTCCCTTGAGAGCCTCGAAGGAGACTCCCATGAGAGAGAAAAAAAAAAAAAACAGAAAGGAGTCTTGGGGCAAAAGTCAACATTGACTCATGTGAGGGTGGGGGAGGGAAGGAGTTACTGGTTTTTTTTTCTTTTTCCTTTGCATGTATGTGTAGGGAGGAAGATTAATGTCAGCTCAATCAAGAAGTGAGTATCAGTGGCTCTGGTAGGAGGCAGACCTCTTCCGTGTAATAATTGAAGCCATAAAACTGAAGGCTTGTGGAAGCATACAATCAGTCTAAAATCTAAGTCAGGTTGTGTGGGTCTGAAGTAGAGCTTGACTCTTCTGACACTGGGGGAAGTGGTACAGGAGCAGAGGACAGGTCATCTTAAATGCAGAGAAGACCTTGCAAATTTGTACGCGGAGGAGGAATGCATCTCCCTTTTAAGGTTTTCCTCCAAGAGAAAGCTATCATCGAGGCACCAGGATTAAGAAAATGTTTTAGCCTCTTCCCTGATGGCCCAGTGATTAAGACTTCACCTCCCAATGCTTCACCAACCCAAGGGTCAAGGGTGCAATTCGTGGTCGGGGAGCTAAGATCCCACATGTCTAGGGGCCAAAAAAACCAAACAAAACATAAAACAGGAGCAATATTGCAACAAATTCAATAAAGACTTTAAAAATGGTCCACATCAAAAAAATCTTTTAAAAAGAGAAAAAAGTTTTAAATAAGGATGAAATGGACTTTTGTTTACTTCAAAAATCTTATATTTCAGAAAAGAGCTTCATCTTTGTCTTGAAGCACTTTTAGCTTATATATTTCACTCCACTGGCTACTACCTAAGCTTTCACCTTGTGGAAACACGAGGGTGTTTCTGAGCCATGGAAATACTCTGAGGATGGAATACGATTTTCTGTTTTAGAGCTTGAACGAAATCCAAGTCTAAGCTTTGACAATGTTCCAGTTACCACTTCTGCATAACAAACTACCCCAGAACTTAATGGCATAAAACAATTGGTTTATTATGCTCATGGATTTTGTGCATCAGGAATTTGGATGATAAGGGCTCCTTATCTTCTCTCTCTCTCCAGTGCCTGGGACCTAGCTGAGAGACGGAAAAAGAGTGACTGGGATCACCTGGAGGCATCAACGCTTCCATGTCTGGTGGTTTCGCTGGCAGATCCCTGGGATCTAGCTGGGACTTGGCTGGAACATCTACAAATGGACTTTCCATAGGAGCCAGTTTGGTTTGCTTGCAGAGAACTGGATTCTAAGACCAACTAGGCCCAAAGAGCAAGGCAGGAGTGCATTTTAACGTTTTATAGGGAAAATCACATAGTGTTGTTTCTGTCATACTTTATTGGTCATGGCAATGACAAAGTCCCATCCATGTTCAAGGACAAGGGACATAGAGTCCAACACTTAGTGGGAGGAGCCTTGGAGTTACATTGTAAGAAGACCGTGTGGATTGGGAGACATCATTGCAGCTCTCTTTGGAGAGAGCCACAACCAACAATGATTTTGAGGACAATGTGGGAGGGAGATGGACTGATGATGGGTAGAAGGATGAATGAAAGTTAAAGTGTTAGTCACTTAGTCGTGTCTGACTCTTTGTGACCCCATGGACTGTAGCCCATCAGGCTCCTCTGTCCATGGGATTCTCCAGGCAAGAATACCAGAATGGGTTGCCATTTCCTTCTGCAAGGGATCTTCCTGACCCAGGGATCAAACCCAGATCACCCACATTGCAGGCAGATGCTTTACAGTTTGAGCTACCCAGGGAAGCTCATGGATGAATAGTGCTGTCCAATGCGCACCATGGAAATAGCTGTGATCAAAGTAGACCAAGGTCAAGGACACTATGCCTGTAGTCTCGAGGCCTATGGCCATTCTCTCCCATGAACATGTCTACACATGTGTGTGACAGGTCACAATTGAGACAAGGGAGGAAAATTTGAGCAGCTTGGTGAAAACTGATCTCCACTGCTAACAAAAAATTCAACAACACATTCTTCTGCCTGTGGGTTGGCCAAGTGTCCGGTCTTTATATAGAAATGCAAAGTGAAAGTGTTAGTCACTCAGTTGTGTCTGACTCTCTGCAACCCCATGGACTGTAGCCTGCCAGTCTCCTCTGTCCATGGAAATTCTTCAGACAAGAATACTGGAGTGGGTTGCCATCCCCTTCTCCAGTGCATCTTTCCGACCCTGGGATCGAACCCAGGTCTCCTGCATTTCAGGCAGATTCTTTATCGTCTGAGCCACCAGGGAAGCCCCAAAGAAATGCAAAGGTGCTTCCAAAGATATCAGTGTTGGAAGGTCTCAAGTCCCCTTTGCCAGTTGTCTAGAGTGGGTACTTGATTAACTCCTGAGACACGGTACAAAGAGCACATAATTTCTATTGGAAGTACAAGCCTATACTGCATTCATCTGCCTGGATCATTGGCCGGATGCTCTCATATTTTTAGAAGAACTAATTGTGGGTGTGGTTCTCTAGGAAAGTTTTGCTCACAGGTTGCACCCTGTGTGGACATTACAAATGAGCATCATCACCTTTGTAAAATCAAAGAGCACTTAATTGTCCTTATTTTCATTAACGTTATGTATAATTTCATACATATATAGACTCTTTAGAGAGGTTAACAGTTAGATGATTTATTTCAGGCACTTAAAAGGTGCCTGTTCAGTGATATAAGTACTTAAATCATGAGAAGTTACAAAAGTTCTGCTTCTCAACAGTAACAGAGGTTTCAAAGTGATAAAAGGCTCTTTCATGTCTGAGGGTCTCTCTTTTGTAAGAACTGCACTCATGGGACTGACAATGGCAGCTCTTTCACTTTCCAGTATGTTTGGGAACCTGCAAAGCCTGATCCCATGACTGAATCCTCTCTTTTTACCGAGTACCACAGACCTGACATTGGCCGTGTGAGTCCAGATCCTATGGCCCCTCCATGTATGAAAATATTGCCTCTGGAATCCTAATTTTCTATGAACTCTCAAACAAGCAGTTACACATGTACTGAAATGAATCCAGACTTAGTGCCAGCCCACTTGGCAACTGCATTTGCGTCTGAGAACAATTGGGATGATTTATCAGCCAAGTGGCTCTTGAAGATCTAACACAGTCTTAAATGTTTTCAATGTGCTTAGGAAACAGTGAAGCTGGGGAAGAGGGAGATGGGAGAGAGAGTGAGGGATGCACAAACACATATCTCAGTGCTCTGTCACATGCCTCTAACTGGAGAACCTTCAGAATGAATCAGACGATAAAGCCGACCTTCCTCTTGCCAGGAAAGTGGCATAGAAGTGCCTGCCTGACTTGCTCGATGCAAAGAACATTTTTCCACAGGTGCTTCTGTAACAAGGGAGATGGAGGAGGAAAGGAAAGAATGTTAAACCTGGCATTGAGCTGTTCAGTGACTGAAATATTTGGTTCTTCTTAGTATCTAAGGTGAACTTCCCTGGTGGCTCAGACAGTAAAGAATCCACCTTCAATGCAGGAGACCTGGGTTCCATCCCTGGGTCAGGAAGATCCCCTGGAGAAGGGAATGGCAACCCACTCAAGTATCCTTGCCCAGAGAATCCCATGGACAGAAGAGCCTGGCAGGCTACAGTCCATGGGGTCACAAAGACTCAGACACGACTGAGTGACTAGCGGGCTTAGCTGGTAAAGAATCCGCCTGCAATGCAGGAGGCCTCAGTTTGATTCCTGGGTCAGGAAGATGCCCTGGAGAAGGGATAGTCTACCCACGCCAGTATTCTTGGGCTTCCCTTGGGGCTCAACTGGTAAAGAATCTGCCTGCAATGTGGAAGACCTGGGTTTGATCCCTGGGGTGGGAAGATCCCCTGGAGAAGGGAACAGCTACCCACACCAGTATTCTGGCCTGGAGAATTCCATGAATTAGTGACTAACACGTTCACCTTTTACTGGAAAATATTTATTTGATTTTTTCTGTGAGTGTTCTTCAAGAGGGTGTTTCCAACCTGATCTATTATCTTTCCCTTGAGAAAAATAGATTTATGGAGCAAAACTAATGTTTCAGAAACATTTACACATACACACATGTTCACACGTATTCCTTAATTGTTTCTGGAACAATTGGTCCATTAGCAGGAAGACAAGCAAACACCAGAAAAAGGGCAGAAAGAGAGTTTTAAAGGAAAACAAGTGGGATTAAATTATAGCTCCTCCTGTGCTGTTCCAGGAGCAATGGGTTCCTCCACCACCTGCCTTCCAGCCCAGCAGTCAGCAGACAGCACCACCCCTTCTGCGTGCACAATGCTTCATTAAGTCTTCCAGGTGCGCAGCAAGCAGGGCGTTTTCTAGCAAACACGACTCAACTGCTCCAGTAGTATGAGGCTGGAAAGAGACGCTTTGCCTGCCACTGTGTTTACATCCAGTGTGCATGCTAGAAAGAGCCTAAGAACCTCACAACCAGGAGCTTGTATCCCAGACATTTTTAATGAATGAGGTCAGCTCACCCTTTTGACAAAATAAGTGAATTGGGAGAGTAGCATTGACATATATACATCACCATGTGTAAAATAGTTATAGCTAGTGGGAAGCTGCTGCATGTCACAGGGACTCAGCTTGGTGCCCGGTGATGACCTAGAGGGTGGGATGAGGGGTGGGAGGGAGGTTCAAGAGGGAGACGATGTATGTATACATACAGCTGATTCGCTTTGTTGTGCAGCAGAAACCAACACAATAATTGTAAAGCAATTATACTCCCAATAATAAAATAAATAAGTGCACATCCAAAAATAGCTTTTCTTCAGATAAGACTAGTTCTCATGACAAATAAGCTAAAGGAAACAGCATTTCTTTTCTTCAAATAGCTCCTAGGACAACGCACCATTACTTCCTTGTAGGATTCTGGAACATTGCATAGTCTGTTACTCTCTAAAACTGAATAGACTTGACTCCCAAACCTATTTCTTCAGCTTAAAACCAACCTTCAAATTCACTGGCACAATAGAGATAGTAGTATCTCATCATACAGTTGAAAGAATTATATGAAGGTGCACATGTACAGCAAGTTTATAAATTGATCATCATTGATCATCGCTACTTGAATAGAAGGCATTTCAATCAATATCGGGCTTCTCTTGTGGCTCAGCTGGTAAAGAACCCACCTGCAATGTGGGAGACCTGGGTTCGATCCCTGGGTTGGGAAGCTCTCCTGGAGAAGGGAAGGGATACCCATTCCAGTATTCTGGCCTGGAGAATTCCATGGACTTTACAGTCCATTGAGTTACAAAGAGTTGCTCATGACTGAGTGACTCACTCAATCACTCAATCAATATTTGTGGTCCATACTATAAACTCATGGCCTGTATTTGTGCAGAATATAGAAGGAGAGTCTATACACACACACACACACACACATACACACATATATATATATGATTGCTTATATATCTTATATCTTATCTTATAGAAATATAAGGAGAGTCTATATAGAAGGAGAGTCTATATATATATATATGTATGTATATATATATACAAAATTGCTTATATATAAGATATATAATAAGATATATAAGCAATCTTATATATATATGTGTGTGTGTGTGTGTGTGTGTGTGTGTGTATAGCTTCAAAATGATGGCAAGCCAAAGCTCACAAATATTCCAGTATGACTTCACACACTTTTAGTTTGAGAGATGCTGCACAAGTGGCCTGGATGTTTTCCAGCCACAGGCATTTATTTATTGTATTGTCAATTCCAGCATCTTCAAATGTACCCCTATAAACTAACTATGAGAAACCCTAGTTTATACATCGCTAGACAAAGAACTGGTCCATTTTGAAAATTACATTTTTAAACCACAGGCATACAAGGAAGAGTGCTTCATGTTTTGTTTTGTTTTGTTTTTTTTTTCTGAAAAAGACATAATCTGGGAAAATTTTGAAAACACACTGAATTCGTGTGGATGATTGCTTCTCTAGAGCTCAAGCATTCACTACCTATGAGCAGTGCAAGCAGTGCCTTATTTCCATGCTGCCAAATGTCAGGGATGAATATAAGGACAGTGATTGAGTAAACAGAACTAGGATACAAAACAATCGATTTAAGCACCCTGTGATAATCAACTGAGTTTGATATTATCTGATGGCAGAATACCAAATGTGGAAGCAAAGGACCAACCAGACTCTATCAACTGTAGAGCAGCCCTGACAACTCAACACTCATATCATTAACTCAACTCCACAGACACTGTCCTGATTTAGCCATTAGTCAAAATGGAATGAGCTAGGCTTCCTGCTCCCTTCATATAACCTCTGGGCATGAATAATAGAAGGAAGAGAAAGAAGACTGGAGTAGAAAGAAGAGTTTTACCTGGGAAAGGCCAGTCTCACCTAGCTCCGCATTTTGGGATGTTGACGTGGTTATAACCAAGGTCCCACAGTAGTCATGCCTACTTTTTCAACTAGCCACTGTTCACAGACATCACGGGAATAAGTTATGTGATGTCTCAAGGCTGTAGTGCAATATCTTTTATAACTATCCTCCTTGTGAGCTTCACTTCATCACTTAAAAGCCTGCACCCTATACTAAGCAGGAGATCATCATGAAAATGGAGGAGATGAATCCTATTTCTGATTTGCCTTTGTACCCAATTGATGGGCATTTATCAGAAGGAAACTGTTTTATTTGGTGACTTCATGAGTCCTTTATACATATGGACTGAAAAATACTTTAAAGTCACCATCTGAGTCTAAGTAATCAGAATTTCTTGTCACCAGTAAGGTTCTTGGCATGATAAGCAAAGCTAGAATGTTTATATCACTTAATGTCCAGTCCAGGACACGTTGATAGGAAAAGGGGATGCTTTTAATACTTATTACAGGGCAACAGGCATAAACCAAGGCTGTCTTGAACCAAAGAGACACAGGTAAAATTCCAGGTAAGACCTAACTACACAATAATGGGAAGGCAAAGAAATCCTTCTCTAACTATCTCAACACTACCTCACTCTTGAAAGAAGGTTGTAGAACATTCTAAGACTAACTTGACACTAATTAGTTAGAGAGCGCTGGCATGTCGCAGGGTTAACTAAAATAGGAATGCACTTCTAAAGAGGCAGATTGTGTTTGTTAGGTCTATGAAAGTGTATGGAAGACAATTTCATTTTCTAACACAAAGAATGTGACCTCCTGGAAAGCTCAATCTTGTTCCATATGACCATTTTCCTTACCAACTCCCTCTCTCCATTTTTTCCCCATCCTTAGTCATAATGAAAGAGTTTATACTACAAAAATTATGGACCCTTCTTGATTATAAATGATACTAGTAAGTAGATGGCCCAGGGCCAGTGGATCAAATGACCCTGATGGGAACTCCAGCAATTCCATTATAGGAATATTTCCACCCATCTAACCGATAAGGCATGTATCTCAAGGGTGTTACCTGTTTCAGAAGATATTGAACACCTATGGCTCAGCTGGGCCACATCACAAGTAAATCCAGCCTCAGGCAGGGGGAGGAAGTATTCAAGACAAGACACTAAACAAGTATCTTGTGAACCTGACGAAGTGTTCACCAGCCAGAGGCTGACAGTCCACCAGTTCACTTTATGCCTTAGAAGCAGGGGAATAAAAATAGCAGAAGACAAAGCCAGACACTTCACCAGCAGTGGTCAGCTGCCATGCATTCTTCCATTTCTCAGAGAGACAACACTTTGGTGGAAGACAGAAGAGATGCAGGCAAGTTAGAAAGGACCCACAGGGACCCGGAGGGAGACTGAAGATGGCCTGAGAATCCTAAAAATGAAAGAATTTCCCATAGAGAAGTATACACTTAGATAGAGTTAGAAATACTGGGACCTTCAGGACGTGGTTAAGAGGTAAGTGAAGATTTCTGCAGAAGTCTCCCATAAATGAAAAAGCATTCTTTTACTGCCCACACATCAAGCTTCACCTTTGACACTGATTACTAATTATCAGCTGCGTGAGTTCTCCCCCAACAAGCAATTCTCCATGATACCAACTGGATGCCCTAAAACTGAGCTCTATTCTGAGATTAGAGTTATTACGAACTACACATGTAAGGGCTGGATCCTAGACTTTCCCCACTTCAGAGGCCAATTACAACAGTAAGTCCCCAAGTGTCCCATAGCTTCTGTCCGATGTGGCTCCAAGTCAGACTCTCATGTCTCCTTCCTTGGAGTCAATCATTTGCTACAACAGCTTACAGAACTCAGAGAAACATGTTTACCAGTTTACTATGTAACAACGGATTCAATAAAGGATGCAGAGGAACAGCCAGATGAAGAGGTACATAGGGCAGGGTCTAGGAATGTCCTGGGAGCAGGAGGTTCTGTCTCCATGAGGTTGGGTATCTCCATCCTCCAGGTATGTGGGTATGTTCACCAACTTGGATGCTCCTTGAACCTGTACCTTTGAGATTTTTATGGAGGCTTTATCATGTAGGCGTGATGCATCATTAACTCAGTGTCCAGGTCCTCTCCTCTTCCTGGAGGATGGGAGGTGGTTGAAAGTTCCAGGCTTCTACTCATGACTTGGTTTTTCTAGTGACTACTCTTTATCCAAGAGCCTCCAAGTATTGACTCATTAGAACAAAAGACAATCCTATCACTCAGGAAATCCTAAGGGATTTAGGAGCTCTGCACTCCCATATTCTTGCCTGGAAAATTCCCATGGACAGAGGAGCCTGCTGGGCTCTGCAATCCATGGGGTTGCAAAGAGTCAAACACGACTGAGTGCGCACATGCTGGTATACCCAGAAGCAGGGACAAAGACCATACATTTGAACAAAAGATGCTTCTGGTATTTTTAACACTTAGCAGTCACAAGGGTTTAAACACATTAATTCAGAAGCTTAGCCCAAGGCCGGCGTGGTGATTATCTCTGCAGTGTTCATGCCTGCCCAGCCCTCAGTACCCCTGATTACACAGGAGGAGTTTCACGTCTTCACATCCTCCAGGTCCCTGCACTTTCCCTTCACTCCAAAAGTAGGCTAACTAATCACACTGTAGGATGTGGTCCTCCCCTCTCTATGCCGAAGGTGTCCAGATTTGCACAATGCAAAGGGAGAGAAACTCAGACTCAAAATTCAGTCCTTTAATTTTACTGTTTAGTTCCTTAGAATTATGGCCTCACTGTGTATTAAAGCTACAAAAGGTCTTAGAGATCTTTTTTTTTTTTTTTCATTCACCCTCTTGTAACACCAGTGGAAGCGGCCAAGCCGCAGAGAGCTGACAAACCAAGCCAAAGGTCAAATGTCTAGGTTAGGGGTCAGTCAGGGATTAGAACCCAGGCTTCCTGACTTTCTGTCAAGAGGTCTTTCCATGTGGCACACTATTCTCTGGAGCATTGTTTGTATTCTGGCCAAGTGTTGTATTTAACAAGTAGAAAGATTGAAACCTTGTTCAGGGTTTCTAGGCAGATCTAAGAAGTAGCCATGGGGCTTTTTGCTCCTTTTCTTTTGATAACACACCATCTAAGCCCTTAGGGGGCCAGAGATCAACTTCTCTAAAACTCACAGATTGTTGTGTAAGCCTTTGATCAGGAGACAATCACCTCCTCCCACCCAGTTTGATGCTTACAACCTCCTTCCCTACTAAAAAGCCTCCTGCTGCCAGAAAACACACAATTTAGACATCAGTGCCTTAAAGTTCGATAAGGTTAAGACTCTTACCTTATTTATCATTTAGAGCTTCCTGCTAGTCAGAAATGTATTCAGGAGACAGTAAGAACAGATGAAAAAGAACCTTCAAGGGAAGAGAGATAAATAGTGCAATTAATGTGATCTGAAATCAAAGTAAGAAAATCTACCTTGAAGAAACAACATCCCCAAATACGGGAAATGCTGATATTTCTTTGGCTAACGAGAGAATGTTTTGCATCCAATTTCTCTGACAAGTTTTCAAGTTGAAAAATGCTAAGGGTTAAGAGAGAAGGCTTGCTTCTCAGAACCTTATGTTTATGCATATTTTAAGATATTTTTAGGAATCTGAAGGTAGACAAAGATTGGGAGGAACAAATTTAGATGTTTTGTTTCACACAAAGAAAAAGTGATTAGAACTGAAATTAATTAGTTTGGAGGTGGAGGAGGAGGTGTTTATCAAGACATAGATGTTTCCTGATAGATCAGACTATAATCTTTCTATTAGCTTTAGGAAAGTGATGCCTATGTAGCACAGAGGTGAAAAATCAGAGAAGATCAAAGTTGGAATTCACTGGGATAAGACTGATTCAAAGAAGCCTGCCCCAGAAGCCAAGAATGTCATCAGAATAGTCCTTGTGTTTTCATTGCACTTGAGGAAAACAAAACAAAACAAAACAAAACTCTTCTACAAGGGAACACAGGTACTGTTTCTCTAAATGATAACGTTCTAAGGACACCCTATACATATACAAGCAAAGAGGATGCAAAAAAAAAAAAAGAGTAAGTATACAGTGGACTTAACCAAAGCATTCTCCAACACCCCTTGGCAGCTTTCTTGGAGGTATCATTCAGATAACTGCCTCTCTTTTCCCCTGCATGTTCCTTTGTAGAAAATGTTCACAGTTCCAAGGAATCAGCTGGACTCAGGGCTGTGATATTTCACACAACACTCAGCAACATGCAGAGAAGTGGGTTTTATTTTAAGTTTTGCCAAATGCATGCAGATCTGTGAATGGGTTCAAGTTGTGATAGGTGATTCAGTTTTACAAGAAGGAAGCTCTATAGGTTTTGGTAGCTGCATATTTATCAGTAGGGATCAAGGAAGACCTGTTCTATGCTGTTTAATGTTGGATCAGGTTGTTTTATCAAACGACCCCAGTATAATTGAGTGATCAAAGGATGGTTTAATTCACAAAGCCACAGAATAGTCTAATCACAGGATCCTCTAGGACAGTAAGGTTTAAAAAATAGTCAAGGTAGAAAACCATGGCATAGCAGGAGCCTCACAAGCTCAAGCTGGTTCCCCAGCTTCGGTAAAATGTTTCCTTTCAATTTTCTTTCCTTTTCCTGATGATCCTCATGCAAGTTTTATATTTCATCAGTGATCATTGCCCTTGGGAGTGAATTTGAAATAGATAGAAGTTTTGCAAGAAATGCATAATCAACACAAATAGTATGCCATCCTTGGATGCCTCTCAGAATAATCTCAGTGCTCATTTCTGCCACTCATATTTTTCTCCTCCAAGGGTCAATTCCTTCTTCTCAAGAATACAACAGACCCCATGGGTAATGCCCTCCCAAACTCTCAATATCTCCAGCTTTATCCTTCACAAACTGATTGTTCAAAGGACTGCCTTGTGGCATATTTTTCATTTTTGTCTTGCAGAGCTATTTGACCTTCCCTATGTCCCTCTCCTATGAAACTAAAAGAGGCTTACTCCTTGGAAGAAAAGCTATGACAAACTTAGCCTATTAAAAACAGAGACATCAGTTTGCCGACAAAAGCCCATGCAGTCAAAGTTATAGTTTTTCCAATAGTCATGCATGGATGTGAGAGATGGACCATAAAGAAGGCTGAGCACTGAAGAATTGATGCTTTCAAATTGTAGTGCTGGAGAAGACTGTTGAGAGTCCCTTGGACTGCAAGGAGAGCAAACCAGTCAATCCTAAAATAAATCAGCCCCGAATCTTCCTTAGAAGGACTGATGCTGAAGCTGAAGCTCCAATACTTTGGCCACCTGATGTGAAGAACTGACTCACTGGAAAAGACCCTGATGCTGGGAAAGATTGAAGGCAAAAGAAGAAGGGGATGGCAGAGGATGACATGGTTGGGTAGTATCACTGATTCAATGGAGATGAATTTGAACAAATCTGGGAGATAGCAGAGGACAAAGAAGCCTGGTATGGGGTCATGTAGTTGGACACGACTTAAGAAACTGAACAACAGCAACATCTCCATCTCATCTTCCCAGCTACAAACTAAGTCATTCTCTGTCCCAGAGTAGTAGTAGTATTTCTCCCATCTTTCAGCCACTTTTTGGACACATGCTTAATGAACTTACATATTTCAAAAACATATCAACAGAAAGTTAAACATACAGGAAACTTGCAGTACTTGCATAAGCTCCATGCTACCCACAGCTCAACAAGTCCACAAGGAGAAAAACACCCTAAATCGGCATGATTCACTGTGTTCGCACAGCAGGAAAACCTATTCATCCTCTGTGATTGCTTCAAAAGAACTTGCTGAAGATAGGTGTTATATTAATCTAAGAGATTCCTGGTATTGCAATGTGGCCTAATGTAATTCTTAACTGTTAAGTACCTTTATTGATTCCAAAGAATTCATCAGAGAGAAATGGAATAATAAGGTACATTAACACTTTCCATGATGCATAATCCTTTTCAGCAAGCCCCGATGCCCTAAAGGACCAGAACTGAGAAAAATAATTTTTTCTCCAGTCTCCTGTGACTTTTCTCCAAGAAGGAAGGCAATTTCTCTCAGCAAGGTTTGCATTTCACTGACTGTTTTTCATATCCAAGATGTTATTATTGTATTAATCTTCTGCTTGCAAATGGATGTGCAATATTTACAAGGGTTTATTTTTGTTGTTGCTCCTTAAATAATGCATGTTGTTTCTTCACAAAGCCTGGAATTAAAAGAAACTGCTTTGTTCTAACTGCATGTATGAGTTGCTCAGTCCAGTCTGACTCTTTGCGACCCCATGGATTATAGCCCACCAGGCTCCTCTGTCCATGAAATTCTCCAGGCAAGCATACTGGAGTGGGCTGCCATTCCCTTTTCCAGGGGATCTTTCCAACTCAAGAATCGAACTTGAGTCTCCTGCATTGGCAAGTGGATTCTTTATCATTGAGCCACCAGGGAAGCCTGGGTTGTGTGCCTTCTGCCAGGCACACTGCCATAGCTGTAGAAACCTTTTCCTTGCCGTTATGGAGCTTATACCCTAATTGTGAATGGTCATCAGTCATAACCTTACACCCACATATATACTCACAGTGCAATTGGGGTGGGGGGGTGAGGCATAAAGCAGGAGGATGTGCCCTTGGCCCCACCACCTCTCTAGGCCTTCCAACTTAAATATTAGACACTTCAGTCTTTTACAACATCACAGTGACAGTCACAGTGGAAGTTAGGCAGGAATAAGCTTAGAAAGAGCACTTTGGATCTAATGTCTAGAAAAACCCTGAGTACTCAATATTAGAGTTTTCACCCTAGCTCTGACATCTTGGATAATTCAGTCCTGTCTTGGGAACTTTGATTTTTGTCTTCTGTATAATCAGGATGTCAGGATGGGTGGTGAGTGAGGCTCCTTCCAGAGCCTTAAGATTCTGTCTCAAATCATAGTTTTTACATTTTTCTATTTTTTCCCTGCATCCACCCTCCAAGCAAGGGTCCTTCAGATCCCTCCATGATTTTCTTGCCTCCTGATCTTTTCATGGGTCATTCTTTCTGCCTGGAATGATCTCTTCCACTTGGGTAGCTCTAATCCATTACCTGGCTTCCCTGGTATTTCAGCTGGTAAAGGATCTGCCTGCAATGCAGGAGACCCCGGTTCGATTCCTGGGTCAGGAAGCTCCCCTGGAGAAGAGATAGGCTACCCACTCCAGGGTCCTCAGACTTCCCTGGTGGCTCAGATGGTAAAGAATCTGCCTGCAATGTGGGAGACCTGGGTTCAATCCCTGGGTTGGGAAGATCCCTGGAGGGGGGCATGGCAACCCACTACAATGTTCTTGCATGGAGAATCCTCATGGACAGAGGAGCCTGGTGGGCTACAGTCCATGGGGTCACAGTGAGTCAGACATGACTGAGTGACTAAACATAATCCCTTGTCCAAGTCTCCCCTCAAGGGTCCCTCTTCTGATCTTTTCACTCTAATTTGTGTCATTCTGCTGGATGCCACCATGGTTGCCCTACCACACTGCCATCTCTGAATACCATCATTTTGTTTGTATCTATCATTTTGTTTGTGTCCATCTGTCCAATGATTGTCTCTGCAACATGGCTGCAAGTTCTATAAATGCAAGAACCATGACCATGGAGTCTATCCCTGTCTTTCTAGAACTTAGTACAACACCAGCACTCAGTAAATACTGGGCAACAGAATGGATGCTTGAAAATAGGGCTGATATTTTCCTGCTATCTCATATTAATACTATGTTCTAAACCCAATATTCAATTGTCCCTATATTTCCATTCTAAGCTAAAATGCTTTGTTTCTGAAAACTCTAGAAAATGCATTCCTCTTCTTCTTTTCCTCCCCCCCCTCCCTTTGGATGACAGAGTTCAGCTCTTGTTTGAAGCGGTATTTTTCACAGCGTCTGTCTCCCAACTCTGACAAATTTGCAGTCACTTAGGAAGCTCTTCTCTATGCTTTTGCCCAAGTACTTTATAAAAGGTTACAATAGACCTTTTTAAAAGATGAGCTTTTATTGGCAATTTATTTCTCTAATTGACGGAATTAAAATAAGAGTGGCAAATGAGCCGAGTTTGATCTCAGGTACAGAGAGCAGAGTGGTGCGTCATCCCAGTAATGTAGTCCTAATTGCTGTCTGCGTGCCTCTGTGATGAGGGACATTCCATTATTGATTTAGCCTTTCATGCTAATCTTAGAGCCAGGAACCAACCAATAGTTCTTCAAATTGCTGTTCTCAGATACTGTCTGCTGCTGCTATAAATTTAGACCACGAGGCCCAGGAAGCTGTCCATGGTGTACCCAAAGCCTGATGGGGAGAGGAACTCTGGGTTCTGAAATGTTGGGGAAAGTACAGATCATCACAACAGCAAGAGCAACAGGCAGTGTCTGAGAAGGACCACACCTAACAAACCCTTGAGGTTAGCAAGCTTGAGAGTAGGAACAACAGGAAGTCACATGGTGGGTGGACTTGGGTTGCACTTTGGTGTACCTGTCAGGCTGCAGATTCCTCCCACATCCTCCTGGGGGGGGCGGGGTCTGTGCCTCCCCCTGGCCCCGGATCAAAACTGCTCTCCTCTGTGCTAATTTCAGAGACCAATCTTGTCCTTTGTGGACTGACTGATTTTATTGGAGTATAGCTGCTTTACAATGTGGTGCTCGTTTCCGCTGTGTAACAGAGTGAATCAGCTATATGTATATATATGGCCCTTCCCTCTTAAGCCTCTCACCTTCCCCCCCCACCCCATCCCACCTCTATAGGTCATCACAGAGCACCTGTGGCATGCAGTAGCTTCTCACTAACTAGCTATTTTACACATGGTAGGATAGATATGTCAATGCTACTCTCCCAAATCATCTCCACCTCCCTGTCTCCCCCTGTGTCCATGAGTCTGTTCTCTGCATCTCTGTCACTATTTCTGCCCTGAAAATAGGTTCATCTGCACCATTGTTCCAGATTCCATATACATGTGTTAACATAATGTTATTTGTTCAGAGATGGCCCTGTTCTTGATAGCAATATTCAATTACATGACTGAACATGGTTTTCCTTTTATAAAACCTGGGGATACCAAGAGCTCCCTCATCAAGTTTTATGTCATGCAGACAGGGAGCAATAAAATATGACTTTCTGCTTCTTTATAACTATTGAGGTTTTCATTCGTTCACTCTCAGGTAAGAGATCTGCATGTTAACAAGAGTTTTATCAGAAATAATGTCTCAGTCTGAAGAAGTTACTGTGTGTTGATAAAATGGATACGTGTGTCTGTGTGTCTTGAGGACTGGGTACCTTGGACTCAGTGTGATAGACTGAACTGTTGGTCTCTGCTCTTCATTATTTTTCTGTCTTGTTATGCCTCATGGAGACAGTAGCTAGGCTCTTGGCTTTTTTTTAAGACTGAGCATCCTTAAACCCCATACCTATAGTTCCATCAGATGATCCCTGCTCTTGGTTGCCCCTGGCCAGGCACTGTCTAGATTCCTGGTCCCCATGCCCACTTACTTGGTCAGCCTTGATTATTTGCATACAAAGCGCACCCCTCCCCACTAAGCCCCAATTCTTTGTGATCTGTTCCCCTTCAACACTCACTTGAGGACAGGTTGTGACCTAGGGCCAGTTGTCCTTTTTACAAACCGCTAATGGTGTGAGACCATGTGATCAACACAAACATTTAGTAGATAAACCATGATGGGCACTGCATTCATAATCAACTGTGTTTCAAGTGGACTTGTCTGCATAGAGGACCCATTGTGATTTTTCTGTTCTGAAGATTAGTGAAAGCTTTATCATTAATTCTTAAACCACGGAGAAGAGAGCTAGAACAGGCAAAAAAAAAACTATTCAGGATTTCTTAAAAAGTGGATTAATCCAAAGCTGACCTCTGTCAAGGAGATCACTTAGTGCAAATTACAAAGATTCCCAACAGCCAAGCCATCATTTGATGGAGTTCACCATGCTCTAGTCAGCACCATTAAAGTTGCTGATTATTTATTTTGGATTAAAGTCTTATCAATAAGAAGAAACCTTGAGAGGTCTCATGCAAAGCCATGCTAGGATTCCAGTGAGAAAACAACTAACGGCTTCTAGGAGGTTTCTTTTGCTTTGGGAGAAGCCTAAGTTTAGTATACAGCTTCTGCAGTGAAGGTGATTCTGATCTGTGGGAAGATGGAGCTTCTGCAATGAAACAAACAGGGATGAGATCAGCTGAGAAACATACTGTTGTGAACACATCACTCAGATTTAATGAATATCAACAAATTAACTTCAGATTCTCCTCTTTTTTAAAGACGTAAAATACCACAGTACAGGTGAAGCCCTCACCCATTACATTTTCCTCTCAGCCAGAGGTGAGCATTCAGAATCTGAATTCAGTGGACTTTATTCTCAGCCATAATTTTCTGCTTCTACTGGGTGCATATGTATCTATTGGAAAGCATTTAGTCTTATTTCTTGGTTTATAACATTACATTTTATACACATGATATATTTCTCCATAACTTCATTTTTTTGACTCAACATTGTCTTAGACTCACACATATTGATACATATAGACCTAGCTCATTAATTTTAAATGCTGTATGCTATTTAAATATTATAACATATATGTGCTTGCATCCATTTCTTCTATTGATTAACAGTTAAGCTACTTGATTTTATTGTTCCTTTATAATTAGTTTTGCAATGCTATTCTAGAACATGTTTCAGTGTTTATGTCTGAGACTTTTTCTAAGTTATATATGCCCAGATGTAACTGCAATTTCAATGTCCTGCCTATGATATGGTATATTTTCCTCTCATTAACTCACTTTATATGTATTTCACTGAAGTCTTACATTTTTCTCCATAATGTTTTTATACTTATTTTGATAGATAAATATTTCTTGCCTCTTAGAATTCATGCTGCTTTGATGATGGATTTATTATTATTATATTTATAATTTGTTTCTGATTATTGATCATGTACCCAGAAATCTTGTTGAATTTGTAGTATTAACAAGTATTAATTAGTATATATATACTAGTGTATATATATGTATATAGGGTTTTTTTCAGTGTAGATAATCATATAATCAGAAATACTGACCATTTTGTTTCTTCCTTTTCAATGTCATTTCATATACTTAGAGCATTGGCCATTGATTCTATAGAGAGAAATGACTAGAGTGTTTGTGCTTCATTCCAGAATAAAGGGAATGTTTCTAATACTCTACTCAAAAATAAGAATAATTTGTGGTGGCATGTTTTTAGATAAAGTAACTTCTCTTTTATTTCTAGATATTTTTGTTTGCTTTGTTTTATTAATTTCTGTGAGTATTTTATAAAAATCTTTTTGAAACTATGAAAGTAACTATACGGTTTTTCTCCTTTAATTAATACAATAAAATCATCAAAATGTTTTCAAATTTTATGGTATCTTTTTATTACTTGGGCCAATGTTATAATTTTTTATATCTTACTGGCCAAAAGTCTGTACATATTTTCTGCAGGAGTCAAAGGCAAGAGCCCTCTGTGAAACTGAGACCCATTTGTACAGTAATATCATATGTTCATCCATCTGATCCTCTGGGTTCCTGTTCTTTTCATTCAAAACAAAACAGGAATCCTCTATCTACAGAATAACCATTCACACAGATGTGGTGTAACTCTTTCCGTTTTCATATTCACCCTTGGAAATGCTGCCAGCCATTGTCTCAAACTAAGGAAACAAGGGAACATATAACCCTGTCCTGTTGGCTGCCTGGATTTTTTTCTTAGGGAATCATGGCTGTGCATGACCTGCCCTGCATTAGGAATTGTACCAATGATGTTGGATCTCAGTGACATTGTTCCCACCAAAAGAACCCCACCTGAGACCACTGGGGGGCCAGTATCTCTGCAGACAACACATAACACACCTGGAAGTTTCCTTGCAGGAATAGAGCTTATCTTAGAAATTAGGACGTTTTTATGTTTATAATGCCTACTTCCAGAACCCTCCATGCCCAGCATCACTCCCAAGTCTAGTCTCTTAAGATTTTCTTTCAAAGACTCCCTCTTCTTTAACCCTCTCTCTTCTATACATAGAACAGTAGCTATATCCCAATTATTCCATTCTTGGTTTCATTTATTGCGGTAGGTTTAGTCCAGGGTTACACAGAGGGGTGAGTTCCAGGGACTGTGGTGTATGAAAAGGTCTCTGCAGCTGTGATGCTGGGAGAGGTTGAGACCCACTGAGAAAGACGATAAAGTTAAGAGTGGTTACATATGAACTATGTATTCTTCACTCTTTTCTGTTATATATACATTTCTGAATTATTTCCAATTCTCTTTTCTTTTAAAGAGAAAAATAGAGTGAATTTCACAATCGAAAGGAGAATTTGAAAGTGTACAACTTGTCAAGTTTTCCTAGAATAGGCTGGCAGTGCCTGACAGACGGAATCCACATGATCCATCCACAGCTTCCCACTCAGGACTGATCCTAGTTACAGCATCACCCAGAAGCTGCTTAGAAATGCAGCCTCTTGGGAGACATCCCAGACCACAAATTCAGCACCTACATTTTAACAAAGTCCCCAAAAGATTTGTGGGCACAGGAAATCTTGAGAAGTGCTGATCTATGGAACAAAGGATGTCCTAGGCTTTAAGTATCTCTTAAAATAAGAAAGTTCTCAAGATGAATATCCATAGACCATCTTTCACAAGTGCCAAGAAGGTTAACTATTAACATTAAATAAGAATTTCAAGTGTTCCTCTTTGAATACATAGCAGTAAACTGTGTTTTAGTCACATTTGGCCCATGATGCCATATATACAATAAAGACTAAGAATCCTCTCCAATGTGAACATAATTCCTTTAGTAGATCATTTCAATGGCCAATGAGGCCCTGTTTACACTTCTAAAATGGCCGTGTTTGTGTAACTTATTTGGAACATGTATCAGGAAAATCCATTCCAACTTGCATTTTGTGTTTCTAAGTTTTTGCTATTGAACACGGATAGGCTTCTTGCTGAAACATGCATTCATTTCTCCTTGCTCTGCTTTCCAGGGGAATGGAGAAGAGCTTAGCAGGGCCCTAGGATAACAACTTACATTTCTAAAAATCAGAACCCATAATAAACACAAGATTGTTCAGATTTAAATGTTATTTATCAAAGCCCCTGAAGGATCTTGAAAAACATAATTTCCAAGCTTCAGGGGGGAAGAAATTTAAATGTTTTTGCACTGTTCCCAATCAGGGTAGGTTTTTGACACAAAATAACTTCTCTATAGGGGTCCAGTGGTGGGTGTCTTGGTAAACATCATTTCCCATCTATTCAGAAGATGAAATACATGAAAAGGGCTTTATTAGGAGTGTTTTTCTTTATCCTTTGACAGTTAACCAATCACAGAGGGCAAAGAAGTCAAAAGCAAGCAGGAAACCTATACACAAGAAAATAAGAAGCCAAATGAACTTTGCATCTGACAGCACTTGCCTTCAGAGTTCAGACAGTGTGTCCTGGGGGGAGGCGACGACGATTACATGGGGTGCTGATGGCTGCCGTCTGCTGTGACATCTCCTACAGGCTGAGAATCAGTGATGTAAAATGGTATTAGCGACACACACCTCTCCTTTGAACTCATGGTTCTCAGCTACCTGTGGCCACTTAGAGGGCTCGATATTTACTCCAGTTTTGAGGTTCCACTCCAGTTGGATGAGTGTCCCCAGGAGGAGACAGAATATTTGAAACATCAAGAAGCCAATCTTTGCCCACTGTTTGTGGTCCTGAGTTAACTGAAGAACCAGGTCAGGTCATCTGAACCTCCTATTTTAACTTGGACAATAATCCTCCTTGAGATTTCTTATGCTGCTCACTTTGCTTTTCTCTCTTTCTTTTTTTAAATTTTTAAAATTATGACAGCATGATAACACATTTCCAGGTGACTTGGAAAATAACAGAAGAAAATTACATATAATTCCATTATATATTACAATTATTATAAGTAGACACATTAAGATTTTTAGTTGGAGCTTCAATATTAAACTCTCAAAAATTAATAGAATGAATAGACAGAAAAGTAGAAGGATAAAGTAGACCTGAAAAGCACTATGAATCTATTCAGAGGTTGTCTGTTTTAGATGATTCCTGAGAATGGAAAAAAAATATTCGTGATTGCAATATGTGAATGAATTGGTTCATGAGCATGACTATTACTTTTTCATAGTTCAGTGTTGTTTTAAACTTTCCTTCTGGAGTTCAGAGTCCATTTAATATTCCCGATTTTTATCTTCAAACCAGCTGACAGCTTCTAGAAAACCCAGGCAAGCCCATGTGCATTTCTAGAGTCTGCTTCTAAGTAGAACTGTTGAGATTTGAGGAGAGCAGACACGACAGACACCACACATTGTTTCTTCTGGACCCTGATCTTAGGATCAAGGCGGTCTGCTTGGGAACTCTAACCAGACCTTGAACCTCTTTAGCAAAGCCAGTGCTGCTGCCCAAGGGTGGGGTCACAAGCCACTCGGCCAGGATGTCAAAATCCTGAATACTCTTCTTGTAACTGCACAAAGGTACTAGTTAGAAAGCCTTCGGTCAAGGGGATACATTTTGTCTGATTAGCACAAATTAGTTCTATTGATTTGTTTATTGGCTAGCACCCAGCACAGAGCTGGCTTCCAAGATGGTTGGATAGCATTACCGACTCAATGAACATGAACTTGGGCAAACTCTGGGAGTCAGTGTGGGACAGGGAGGCCTGGTATGCTGCAGTGCATGGGGTTGCAAAGAGTTGGACACAGCTTGGCAACTAAGCAACAACAAAGCCCAGCACAGAGCTGACTTCCAAGAGGACAACACCTGGACAGTGCTGGGTGATTTAATTAAAGAGACCGCATAAGGGATACACAAAAGCACCATATGCAAGGTGATGGAGGTGGACAGGACAGAGCAGGTGCCACACAGAGCATGACAGAGCATGGATTTTAGTAACTACTGGCTCTTCAGTTATGAACCTACTTGGAAACTTATTAGCTCTGCGGCCTTGGGCACACTTCTTAACCTCTCTGAGTCTCCGTTTCCTCATTCAGTAAATGAGTGAGTGATATTATTAGTATCTGTCTCCAGAAGCTGAGTAAGCATTGAAGAGTTAAGCACGCCCATCTGTGCAAATGGCACAAGCCAGCATCTCAGAGTATTTCTGGACAACCCCTCTTCTCTCTCCCAACACCTATGAACTCATCGAGTTCTGTGCATTTTCCTTTTTTGAGATCTCCCCATTTCACTCACATCTCATTTCTTCTCCTGCCACATCTCACAGGCTCCTTTTACCTTGCTGCTAAGTTGCTGGGGTCATCTCTTCATCAATCGCCCAAATTGTGGCTGATCTACTCCAACCCTTCAGAACTTTGGAACTAGAGCAACCTTTTAAAATGCAACAAAACTCTTCCTCCTTCTCTACCCCTTGGCTTTAGCTTGAACTTGGCAGTGGCTTCTACTGCATTTACCCTTCATGTGTCCTTCACGGTCTGCAAATCTAGCACTCACCACATCCCCACCTCACTCATCATTTTCCAGCATCACTGGTCTGCTCCCAGTTTCTCCAGTTTCCCATGTTCTTCCCTCAGGGCCTTTGCATGTGCTTTTGTCTATACTTGTGTTCTGAGCTTACTTCTCACCTCCTTTTCTCCTGCTCCTCCTCCAAGCCTCAGCCTACATGTCCTTTTTCCTTTGCACTTTCCTCTAAATCCCCAGGCTAATGGATGGGATCCCCAGAAAGTGCACTTTATCCATCAGAACCCTCACCCTAGTATACAGACATTTATTTATAGCATTGTTCAGCTCATGCCTGTCCCCCCCCGACTTGTCTACCCTCCTATAAGGACAGAGGCAGAACTTGTTTTGCACATGACATTGTTCATAGAACCTGTCACAGCTCCTGGCTGTGGAGAATGTTTGATGAATTTGTTTGAATAGTTGAATAAACGATTAACTGATCAATGGATAGAGCTGAATACAGTGCCTGTGAAGTATTACTGGAAGAAACGTTCTCTGCCTGTGATGGATTATTATTATGATTGTTGGTTGGGGTGGCAGGAAAAAAAGGATAGTGAATGGAGACAGATGATGTGAACTCAGAAACAGTGTTATAATGTGCCCAACGCTTTATGAAGCACAAAACCATTTCAGTTCAGTTCCAGGCATCCCAGCAGAGCTGCCAGAGCCCTGCCTATATTCTTGGGGTCCTCACATCCAGGTTCTGCCTGAGCAGTTTCTTGTTTGTATGCCTTGTTTCTGGCTACAGGAAAGTGCCTTTTCTACAATCACTGAGGAAAAGCCAGAGGTGGCAAAGAGCTTGTAACCACAGAAGCAACCTTCAGTGACCAATGACTGGAGGGTCTGCAGGGAAATGCTCCAACTTCCTCTACCTTTGGTTGGTAGCTCTTCTGTTTCACATTACTTCTTGGCATCCTCATTGGGATAGGTCCACTCACTCATCTCCTTTAACACTCCATCCTTTTTGCTTCCTCCCTTCCCTATCTCACATCCTTACTTTCCTACTGGTACTTCCTGGGATCATCTTATCAGTGAGCCAACTTTGTCTGGACTCATGCTCTGAGGAGCCCATGTGATGCCCACAGTTTCACTGTGAGGAAGACAAACTTTAAATCCATCACGATTGGGTTAACAGTACTTAAACTTACTCTTAACACATTTCATCTTGTAGGACACAGCTGAGGTCCTGGAACAGGCCCCATAATCTTTGTTTGGGCTTCAGACCCTGATCTGAGGGGCAAACGGTGCCTCTGAGGATGTTCCTGGGGACCCCGGAAGAAGAAGAAGAAAAGAATGGGTATGAGAAAATTTTTGAAGAGGTTATAGTTGAAGATTTCCCCAACATGGAAAAGGAAATAGCCAGTTAAGTCCAAGAGACACAAAGAGTCCCATACAGGATAAACCCAAGGAGAAACATGGCAAGACACATACTAATCAAACTAATAAAGACTAGACACAAACAAAGAATATTAAAAGCAGTAAGGGAAAAGCAACAAGTAACATACAAGGGAAACCCCATACATTTAACAGCTGATCTTTCAGCAGAAACTTTGCAGGCCAGAAGGGAATGGCAGGATATATTTAAAGTACTGAAAGGGAAAAAGCTACAGCTGAGATTACTGTACCCAGCAAGGATCTCATTCAAAATTGATGGAGAAATAAAAAGCTTTTCAGACAAGCAAAAGTTGAGAATTCAGTACCACCAAACCAGCTTTACAAAAAATGTTAGAGGGACTTATATAGTCAAGAAATACAAGAGAAAGAAAAAGATCTACAAAATCAACCCCAAACAATTAAAGAAATAACAATAGGAACATCCATATCAATAATTACTTTAAATGTAATGGGATTAAATGCTCCAACCAAAAGACACAGTCTGGCTGAATGGATCCAAAAACTAGACCTATATATATGCTGTCTACAATAAACTCACTTCAGATCTAAAGACACATATAGACTGAAAGTGAGAGGATGGAAAAATATATTCCATGCAAATGGGAAGCAAAAGAAAGTTGGAGTAACAATCTTTATATCAGACAAAATAGACTTTAAAATGAAGAAGATTACAAGAGATAAGGAAGGATACTACGTAATGATTAAGGATCAATCCAAGAGGAAGACATAACAATTGTAAATATCTATGCATCCAACTTAGGAGCACTTCAATACATAAGACAAACACTAACAGACATAAAAGGAGAAATTGACAGTAGCACAGTAATAGTAGGAGATTTTAACACCCCACTCACACCAATGAACAGATCATCAAAACAGAAAATTAATAAGGAAACTCAAGTCTTAAATGATACATTAGATCTCATTGATGTCTTCAGGACATCCCATCCAAATGCATTCCATCCAAATTCATTCCATCCAAATGGAAGGTGTAATCCAAAGAATACACTTTCTTCTCAAGTGCACGTGGAATATTCTCCAGGATAGACTGTATCCTGGGTCACAAATCAAACCTCAGTAAATTTAATAAAATTGAAATCATATCAAGCATCTTCTCCAACCACAACACTATGAGACTAGATATCAGTTACAAGAAAAAAAACTGTAAGAAACACAAGCACATGGAGATTAAACAATACACTTCTAAATAACAGAATTACTGAAGAAATCAAAAGGGAAATAAAAAAATTTCTAGAAACAAATGACAATGGAAACACAACAACTCAAAACCTATGGGATTCAGCAAAAGCAGTTCTAAGAGGGAATTTTATAGCCATACAATCCTACCTCGAGAAACAAGAAAACATCAAATAGACAACCTAACTTTACACCTAAAACAACTGAAAAAAGAACAAACTGCCCCCCCCGCCGAATTAGTAGAAGGAAAGAAATCGTAAAGAGCCAAGCAGAAATAAATGAAAAAGAAGTGAAAGAAACAATAGTAAAGATTAATAAAACTAAAAGTTGGTTCTTTGAGAAGATAAACAAAATTGACAAACCTTTGGCCAGACTCCCCAAGAAAAAAAAGACAGAAGAATCAAATCAACAAAATTAGAAATGAAAAAGGAGAGGTTACAACAGACAATGAAGATGTTCCTGCAAGAGGAGCTGCCGACTGGCTCCAACTCCCCAAGTCACAGGCGCAGCCCTCTACACGGCTCAAATCCTGATTTTGAGGAGTGCAGAGTCAGTGACACCACACTCTAAAATCTAGGAAAATGCATGCTTGCAGACTGTCCATCTTGGTTCCAATCTGTCTCAGAGTTCCTTAACTTCATCACACTCCCAACATATCTAGTGAAAAACAGGGCCTTACTGTGACTTGGTGACTCTCAGGCAAGTGTCTTGGCACACAGACAACCCTGGCGGCAAGATGGGGTGGAGTCTGTTGGATAGTTACAAGAAAGGACAGAATGGGGCATGAGCACTTGACAGAGTCTGTACCCCTTCCTGTCACCTTTCTGCTGACAACTCATTTACATTACGTCCTGTCCCGTACAGAGCCTCCTGATTTGTAATCTTTGTTGTACTGTGCTTAGTCACTCAATTGTGTCCAACTCTATGCAACCCTTTGGACTGTAGCCTACCAGGCTCCTCTTTTCATTGCATTCCTCAGGCAAGAATATGTGAGTGGGTTGCCCTTTCCTTCTCCAGAGGATCTTCCCGACCCAGGGATAGAACCTGTGTCTCTTGTGTTTCCTGCAGATTCTTTACCTGCTGAGCCATCAGGGATCTTTGCTATGGCTTATCTCAGATGGAAACCTTAGTGAAAGCTTCCCTGACCACTGAGGCTGAGTTAATTTCTGCATCCTCTGGGTCTCTGTATCAATACACAAGATGTGTGAAGGTTCTCTTAGCATCCATCCCTCACGACACTGGAATGAAGTGGGCACCCCTCTCTCATCCTGTCAGGTTTCTCATTTCCATCCTTATTTTCTTTTTTACTTTTGAGATGAAATTCACATAACATCAAACTAATGATGTAAAAGTAAGCATTTCATAGCATGTGGTTCATTCATGAGGTTGTGTAATCAGTCAGTTCCAAAGCATTTTCATCACCCAAAAGAAAACCCTACTCCTGTAGCCAGTAGGCAGTTGCTGCCAATTTTCTCCTATGCTCAACCCCTGACATCCATCAAATTGCTTTCTGTCTCTCTGTATTCCTATGTATGTAGTTAGCATTTGATACTCTCTTTTAGGGGGAGAACAAGTGATAATTTACTGTGATAAGACTCAGGGAGTGGAGCTGCAGCAACTTCAAATCCAAGCACAGGTGACTGAAAGGATCACTCTGGATTCAGGGACGCCAAGTTTACCACCTACATGCCTCGGCAAGACAGCTAAGCTTTTGTGCCTCAGTTTCCTTGTCAATAACATGAAAACAATAGTATTGATAGAATCTACCTTGAGAAAATGTTATATCAATTAAATGAATCAATATGTATAAAATACTTAGCATAGTACTTGGCATGTAGAAAACCAGATTAGTGTGTGTTAAGTAATAATTGACCCCATACCCTATTGATGTTGGAATCATAGCCTCTGAGTTCATCCAAGAGAGTTAGAACAGAAATACAGGCCTATAAAATGGCCATGCTGAGATGCGATGGGTCTCCAAGAAAAGGGTGTTTGTGCTGTGTTTGCTCTTAAGTAATAGTCTGTGTCTTATCCCACTTCTGCCACCCTGACCACTCCACTCCACCACCCTCTTCAACCCCAACACCCAAACCACTGCCCAAGTCTCAGTTTTGTGTGTTAATGCAACCCATATGTAAGTTCCGGGAAGGTAGGGACCATGTCTGTTTTGTGCATCTCTGTAGTCCCCATACCTAGTGCATAATCAACACTCAATGACTCACTGTTGAACAAATAAATAAATTCATGAATAAAATGGTCCTTCCTTCCAATCATACAATTTCAGAATGTATTACCACCTCTGCCTACTCAAGCTGCTCCCTTTTCTTCAAAAGGGAACTTATCAGAGCATGAAAGCTCATGAAAGGCATGCATCTCCCTCAGCTTCCTGTCTACATCCATTCATGCCTTATTTTTCCACCTCTGTCCTTGGGGGGACGGGGCATGAGGGGGACAAGGTTACTGATCCCTCATGTCCCTGCCTCTGAACTGGTCCCCACTCAGCTTTATGTTCTAGCTGGGCCTCAGCCTTGACATAAAACTCTCCAGTTCTATATAAATAATGGTTGTAATTAATAATAAATGAACAGCCTGGGGGATTGCAGAGCTGGATTTAGTGGCTGGAGATTTACACAGCTGTGTTTGGTGCCAAGACAAGTCATGGATATGGAAAAAAACTGGCTATCAATTTCAGATCCGGACATAAGGCACTAGGGAACCAGGAGCTCTTAGTCTTGTAGAAAATAACAATTGTAATCACAGTTTCCTGGGTATACAGGAGAAGAGGGTATTTTTAACTTTTTGGTCTTTCTTCCTCCAAGTCAGGGTTCTATCCCCCCAAAGTCTAAGCATTTTATTTGTGGAAAGGCAGAAATCTGAATGTGAAGGCAAGGTTGGGGAAAGGATTTAGATACACAGAGAAAGAAAGGAAAGTCACTCAGTTGTATCGGACTCTTTGTGACCCCATGGACTGTAGCCTACCAGGCTCCTCTGTCCATGGGATTTTTCAGGCAAGAGTACTGGAGTGGGTTGCCATTTCTTTCTCTAGGGGATCTTGCCAACCCAGGGATCAAACCCAGGTCTCCCGCATTGTAGGCAGACACTCTTACCATCTGAGCCACCAGGGAAGTCTCTAGATACACAGAAGGAAGATGAAATAAGAGTTTTAAGAGAACCAGTGGAACCAATTAGTCTTGAAGAGATGATGAAGACTGATTTCTACAGAAAGCAAACAAAAATGGATCCTAGGATGCACAGTTGGGGTTAAAAACCTCTTAGTTCAGGTGCTCTCTGAGTGCAGTGGGTGAGCTCCTTCATTACATCCGGTCCTTCCAGGCAGCACATGTCTGCACTTTCCAGTCTGACTCCTCCACCTTCTCCCAAATCTTGATTTCCTGAGATAGAAGTCAACAGTTGTGAACATTTTCAAGGTCATTGGCTGATCAACTGCCCATAGCCACCAAGAGGCAGGAGACAGAACAATGCCAGGCTGTTGACATGATTCCAAGAGGATGCAAGTGGAGAGCTGAGCATAGTGGCCGACATATCATAAGCACCTAATGTATGAAAGCTGTCACTGTGCTAGTACTGCCCCAGAACTGCCTGACACCGGCATGTCGTCCCATTTTCTCTATGTGAAACACACATGAGATTCAGGACACTGCTCAAAGGCAACTCATAGCATTGCAGGAGATTGCTTTTTAACCACATATATATATTTTTTTTTTTCTGAGTGCAAAGGAGAGTATCATTGTTATTCAAATACCATTATACTTAATATACAGAAGCTGAACTGAGACTTTTGCATGTTAAGTAACTTGGTCAAAACTACAGCTTTATAAAGGACAGAACTAGGATTTGAACATGGGTCTGCCATTTCCAAAGTCCACGCTCACTTTCGTTCCTCTGTGAACATCAGCCTCCCCTGTCCTGGACCTCCAGGTTAACATCTGTGTGGAAAGAAAAGGGAGTGTGGTCACTCGTAACCTCAGGGGTTCCTAGTCAAAACTCCAAGTTCCAAGTGAAAACGCACTCAACTAAACACAACTCCTCTTGGAAGTGACGGGTGAGAAGGTATACACAGGTCACATGAGATGTTGTATGAGGAACTTCAGTGACCATGTGGTCAAGATGAAGAAATGAAGTAGATGTTGGTACAGATGCCTAGAAATATTGAATACAGGCTTTGAGGAGCCTTCACACATCCAACCTAAGCAAGGGAAATTTCTAAACTTTTTGTTCATCCCAGGCACTTCAGTTTGTGAAGTGGCAGGGTACTGGGTACCATGGAGGCACTAAAGAGATTTCAGAAAAACAGGCATTGTTTTAGGTCAGATTCCCTAGAAGCAGAGCCTGAGAAAAAGACTGCAGTGCATTTCATTTTTCAAAGACTATCTCTTAGGAAAAAACTGCAAATGAGGTAAGAGACACAGGATAGAAAAAGGAGGAACAAAGGATGCAGTCTCAAAGAAAATTTAGCCTTGACCTGATCCGCAAGCACATTCTGGAAGCTAAGTTATAATGCCAACGTGTCCTCACTTTGGAGCATGGGGCTGGATTTTGTATTCTGCATGAATCAGTCATGTCTCTGGGTTCCCTTCCTCGAGTGGGGCGTCGAATCAGCAGAGGGTGGTTCTGTGGAGATGGGGGTGGGGGTAGCAGGGGGCAGCCCTGAGCCTTAGGAGTCGACACTCAGAGCAGCTGACGAATGGCTGCATGCTGGGCCCCAAGACCGTCTACGACAGAGGTTTTCCCTGCAGGACAAGTGAGCTGTCTCAGGAGACAGACCCAGCCAGGCACTGCCCTGGGGTTCAGAAGAGGCCAGAGGACAGGTGCGATTAAGAGGTTGATGAGATGATTTTGAACGGGTGGGATTATTGCTCTCAATGCGTTGCTCCCTCCCTTTATCCAGTTAGTGAGGCGCCATGCTGTCAGCATTATGTTCTGGCTTAATAAATTATAGAAAAGGTGCTAATTAGGAGGTAGAAGCAGGAAGTGAGAATGAAGTGAAAGATGTGAGATAATAACGTGTCTTCAGAGAAGAAAAACTCGGGCAGCTTGAACCAATACAATCCAGGGAGGTGCGTGGTGGGGGAGATATGGGAAAGGAACAAATGCAGAAGATGGGGTAGCAGGGGGGCTGGAATCTTCCTGGCTGAAGCCAACATCAAAACAGAAGGCAATGGGTGCTGATTAACAGTCCAGAAATAATCCAATACTCAATAAATTCAATAATATGCTGACCTTAGAGATTATGCTGAGATGATAATGAAGATGATGGGCTGTCCTGGATATCTAAGGTTCCATATGCCCTACCCTCCTCTGCAGAGCCCCGTTATCCCAATAGCTGCCATGTTGTTATCTTGGGTCTTTGATTGGCCCAGTGAATCCTCCCAGAGGAAGAAAAAGGGGCACTGCAAGTCTGTCTGTGAAGTTGTTAAATAGAAAGCCTGGGAGCTGCCATCAGCCATGCTTTCCTTCTCATGAGAGAGAAACAAAACTATCAGAGAAAGAGACATGAAATTCAAACACAGAGGAGCACCCTCCAGGGCTCCTGAGCTGTGGGTTCATCCTGTGGAGCCCGTTGGAAGAGAAATAGTCCTGGATCCTCGTAGGGTGCCTGACTGGGTCTGAAATGTATTAATAGAATGCTAGAAACAGACGAACAGGCTAAAGGGTTCAAATTTATTCAAGTTTTACATGACATGGGAGCCTTCATAAGGCAATGAAGACCCAAAGATACAGAACTGCTATTTTTATACTGGATTTGATGGAGAGCAGACAATTGTGGAGGAATATGGTAGTTTAAGGAGTAGGAGCTGAGCTAGTGAACTGGGGGAGACTCAGCATGTCCTGTTTGTTTAGATTCCTCTTAGCATCCTTTTGTCTTGGGAGAAAGATGCTCTTTCTTATGGGTAGAGGGTAGGCGTCCATCACACGAGGATTTTATGACCCTTTTCAGGGGAGAAGGGTGGTTCTGATGTTTTCTCAAACTCCTTTAGCTTAAAATATTCAAAATGCCATGGTGTTGTATTTGGGGCAGAGGTCCTGAACCCCCTCACTCATCATTGTCTTTCCCAGGGTGTTCAGTTGTTCCACTTACCCTGGATCTGGCTTAAGCTGGGTCTGCAACCAAAGTAACATACTATGGAAACTGAGGTGCATAACTAACATGTAGATTAATATTTCCCCCAATAGAATTTGGGATCTTTGCCTTCTTTCATGGACCTATCTGAGGGAGGCTCAAAAAAATATATACTACTGACAAGGGGATGTTTTAATGGAAGTAATGAAAGAGCATCAATTATGGTTCTGGGGTGACCAGAAAGAAGGAGAAAGATACTGTGAGTGGACAAGATGAAGAACACACCATAAGGAAAAGGGAAAACGAGATTGGACAACTGGAGAGAGAAAACCTTTGCACCTGTCTCCCCACACATCCTGTGTACAAATGCTGCCAATCTCCTGGTGTTGTCACTTAGAGCAAATCCAGAATCCGTTAGGAGAGGGGAGGGGAAGGAGTAGCAGGAGGCAGCCAGAGGCATTCTGAAGAGACAGAAACTACATTACCACACAACACAGGGAGCCCAGCAAGGATGGCACTGCCGTCTATCGAGGCGGACTTTAGGTATGGCACGAGGTTAGCATCTTCGTCTGTAAAATGGATATGAGACTCATCTGTAGCTCAAGGGCAGCCGTCGGTGTTACACGCAATAACCCACGAGAGTGCTTGGAATGATGCCTGGTGCTCAGCACACGCTCAGGATGTGAGAGTTCTTCCCAAGAACTATTCAACAATGAAAATCCTGTAACCCCACTCCAGAATTCTTGCCTGAAAAATCCCATGGACAGAGGAGCCTGGTGGGCTACAGTTCATGGGGCCACAAAGCGTTGGACGTGACTGAGCGACTGAGCACATACAAAAGAGGCCACATGACTGATCCATAAAGCAGACCACCAGGAAGAAAATGATCATGGCTGGGACTTCCCTGGTGATCCACTGACTAAGACTCGGTGCTCCCAATGCAATGGGCCAGGGTTTGATGCCTGGTCAGGGAGCTAGATCCTGCATGCCAAGTGCTGCTAAGACCAGATGCAGCCAAATAAATAAATATATATGTAAGAAAATGGTTATGGTAGAGGTGAATCTTGTGAGTCAGGGTTAGCCCGCTACCACCTTGAAGGTGTGGCCCTCGAACCCTGGGGGTGGAGCTGGGGAGTTAGCATGGTTCTCACTGGTCCCTGCTCCTCCACCTCCCATCCCCAGCCCACACCCCGGATCCTCTAAGAACACGGATGCAGGCTGCAGGGAAGCACTCCCACAGCCTGAGCTTGGTTGGCTGGAGGAGACCCCATAACAAGCAATTCGATAGTTTCATAGCATCCCTTGACCTCAAAATCTGCCTGGCCCACCAGGGCTGGCATCTTTGTCATGCAAATGAAACCTCCAGCCCAGCACATTTTGGAAATGTTGGTCCAGAGAGACAATTGCTCATTTTTCTTTAGTGCCTGCACCAAACAGTAAGCACAGGAAAGATCAGCTTCCCTGGAGCTGGGGCATAAAGCCCAAACTTTCAAAGATAAAAGGTAAACGAATTCTCACAGATAAAAGGTAATGAATTCTCTCTGTGGTCAACTCTTGCTTTCTTCTGCAATAGACTGTAGGGAGGAAGGACTGGACAGGGAATTTCCATAAAGGGCAGTGAAGCAGGCAGACCAAGTGATGGAGAAAAGGTTCCCCCTGGGAGAGTTAATTTTATTGTCAGCTGGACCGGCCACAGTTACCCAGATAGCTGGCTAAATATTACTTCTGGGTGTGTCTATAAGGGTGTTTCTGGAAGAGATAAGCATCCGGATTGGTGGATTGAGTAAAGCAGGTGCAACCCCCATCCCTGTGTGTCAGTGGGTGGCTCTCCTCCAATCTGTTGAGGGCCCGAATAGGACAGAAAGGTCAGGTGGGAGGTTGAGTGCTTGCTCTACCTGACTGTTGAACAAGGACCTCCTGCCTTCTGCACTCTTGTTTACCAGGTCTTTAGGCTCAGACTCAAATCTATATCATCAGTTCTGCAGTCTCCAAGCCTTAGAACTAATTACCAGCCTTCCTGGGTCTCCAGCTTGCCTAGGGCGGACCATGGGACTTCTCAACCTCCAGGATTGCAAGTACCAGTAACTTATAATCATTCTCTTATGTCATATTAAATCTATTTCTCCCATACTCCTTCCCTCCCTCCCAGAACAGAGTTCCAGGTGCAGAAGCTGGAATAATGAGGAGGGAAAAAAGCATGCTCCCTGTCCTGTGGAGCAAAAGAGCAGTTGCTTGGCCAGTCGGCTGGCAGAAGGGAGTCTCCAGGACAGATGTGTGGTCAAGTGACAGCTGTGACTGACGCATCGAGAGGAACCTGCTCCTCCAAGTTTGTGTCTATGTAAAAAGGACCAAGGATCTCTCCTATTTGTAGTCAAGTTTAATCTCTGTGTAATAGTTATCACTTCCTGGCACTATGGTTTCAAACTATGGGGCTGGAGAAGACTCTTGAGAGTCCCTTTGTCTGCAAGGAGACCATACCAGTCAATCCTAAAGTAAATTAGTCCTGAATATTCGTTGGAAGGACTGATGCTGAAGCTGAAACTCCAATACTTTTGTCACCTGATGCAAAGAATTGACTCATTGGAAAAGATCCTGATCCTGGAAGAGATTGAGGGAGGAGAACAGGATGACAAAGGATGGGATGGTTGGATGGTATCACCAACTCAATGGATATGAATTTGAGCAAACTCCGGGAGATAGTGAAGGACAGGGAAGCCTGGCGTCCTACAGTTCATGGGGTCATAAAGGGTCAGACTTGACTGAGCAACTAAACAGCAGCCACAGTGTATGGTAAGTGATCCACTTACACTTGCGTTCAGTAGTTTCAAGAGTTCCTTGAGAGAACGCAAGACATGCTTGCCTCATTTGTAATTCTGTTCAATAGAGAAAGTGTAAAGAGGGGTTATAAAACCTTATGGGATGTAAGTTTGCTGAGGTCCTGGAAAAGCCCTAGATCTCTTTTCATACACAAATAAAATCATCCAGCATTCATTCAAATACCTCCCTCCGGGTCTCCAAATTGGATGTTTCCAGACCCTCATTTGGTGTTTCTCTGTAGTTCTGCTTTTGAGACTTCCCTTAGGTTTTTGTCAATTCTGAATCTGCCTGAACCTCAGTAGTTCTCATGGATACTAAAGGTCCCTACAGCTGCAGCATCACAACACGGAACTGGCCACACACAGGCACAATTCTGTAGGTATCCCCACTCTGGAGGTCTGACAGAAGGGGCCCATTAAGTAGGGAGGGGTTGTGGACAGACCCACGTCACTTGACAGCACTGTTTTAATATTGCCCTACTTCTGATTATTGCCCGATTATTGCTTCTGATTATTCTGCCTACTTCTTAATATTGCCTACCACAGGGGCTTCCATGGTGGCTCAGGAATAAAGGATCCGCTGGCCAAGGCAGGAGAGATGCAGGAGACATAAGTTCGATCTCTGGGTTGGGAAGATCCTCTGGAGAAGGAAATGGCAACCCACTCCAGTACTCTTGCCAGGAAATTCCCATGGACAGAGGAGACTGGTGGGCTATAGTTCATGGGGTCGCAGAATCAGACACAACTGAGCTATTGAGCACACATGTCACAGTACTTCTGAACACGATGGCCAAACCATAATTCACTACTGTAAAACCAACAGTTCATTTCATTTAATTTTCCCATTTCATTTAATTAGACTATTTTAAAAGAGCTGTTTCCACACTGTTTGAAAACCATATTTCCATTTTGAGACACTGAAGTTCATCCCAGTAAAGGCTTCCTGGCCTCTTTGGGTCAGAAGTGGAGAGGGAAGGGTATAGATTTGGTGTCCAGATGCCCATCCCTTCTTGGGGGCAGACTTTGTAGCCATCCTTACAGTAGATCCGAGGCTGCAGCCACATTCCTCATCCTGCCCTTCTTTCTTGGCACTGCTTATTCTCCTCTCTGCCTCTTGTGTTATGCAGCCATTTGAACAAACACTATTCTTCAAAGCATCCTGACATGTTGTTTCCAATTAGTTTCCTCTGTGGATCTGGCTCCATCACCAGTACCTGCAGAGGGGCTAGTAACAGTAACAAAGCTGTTTTTACATCATTGCACAGCAGAAGGATAGAACCTGTGTGGACAAGTTCAGGTGGTTTGGAAACAGACTTGAGAAACAAATATCCCCAGAAAGTGATTAATAATATAAACCCTGACCTGAGCTCAAAACACAGGTGGGATGATAGAGAAAAATGAGCCTTTTGAAGTGCGGTGCTGGGCAAGGAGGAGGACGCGAGTGTCCAGTGAACGGCTCGTATGGCTTCCAACAGTGTGCGGATCTTGCCTGTCATCCAAGGTCAGTTTCCCCCCACGACACATCTATAGAGGAGAACTGAAGGAAGCTAAAGAAAAGACCTTGGATTCAGACCAGCTCACTCAAAACTAAAGCCAAACTGTGGAGGCTCCTCTAGCTACTGGTTTCCCATAGATTTTAATCCAATCACTTTGACATTTGGTGTCTGCAGATTTTGATTGTCTTAAATTTGTGATTCTTCATCTTTTTGCTCCATGATCCTTTTGGCAGTCTGAGAGAATCAGTCATCCCTCTCAGGATAATATTTTAAATCATGAAGTACAGTGCACAGGACTTCAAAGGAAAATAATTATTTAAAATACTTTTGCCAAAATATTATAAAAACAAATTGTGTTAGATGGCAGATGTGGTTCTTTATTTTTTATTCAAATAAATAATGTAATTCTTTTAAGCTTTTATTTTGAAACAACTTTAGACTTATAGAAATGTTGTAAAAACAGTATAGTGCCTTTAATACTCACCTCACTCAGATTACCCTAAAGTTCACATCTTAGGCAACCGTGATACATTTATCAAAGCTAAGGAATTAGTATTGGTGCAATTCTCTGAACTTCACTGTGCACTGTACTTGAACTTCACTGGCTTTTCCATCAGTGTCCTTGCACTGTTCTAAGATCCAATCCAGGGTTTCACACTGTATTTAGTTGTTGTGTCTCCCTAGTCTTTTGTGACCTTGACACTTTTGAAGAATACTTGTTAGTTGTTTTTAGAATTGCACTTAATTTGGGTTTATCTGGTATTTCTTATGACTAGATTGTGACTATGCATTTATTACAAGATGTGTTTTCTTTTGTTTTCTTAATATATATATTTCATGGAAGTATAGTTGAGTTACAGTGTTTTAGATACACAGAGAGGTGATTCAGTTACCCATATACACATATATTATTTTGAAGTTATTTTCCATCACAGGTTATTACAAGATATTGACTATAGTTCCCTGTGTGATACAGTAAATTTTTGTTGCTTGTTGCATATCTATTTTTTTTTAATTAGAAATCTAGCATTCTATTCATACTAAGTCAAACAAGTGGAATCAAAATGTCATAGACATTTTAGTTAGGCAAAAATTCACAAGTTTTATACATATTACTTATATGAGCCACCCTGGTGGCTCAGAGGTTAAAGCGTCTGCCTGCAAAGCGGGAAACCTGGGTTCAATCCCTGGGTTGGGAAGATCCCCTGGAGAAGGAAATGGCAACCCACTCCAGTATCTTGCCAGGAATCCCATGGACAGAGGAGCCTGGTGGGTCCACGGGGTCACAAAGAGTTGGACACTACTGAGCGACTTCACTTCACTATATGTATATTTATATATACAAAAGTTTTCTACTACACTTGATAAAGATTTGAGAAAGCACATCAAAAAAGAGAAGAGGTGGAGAAATTGGAAAACATAGGCTAAATTAAATAGGTGCTCTGAATGTGAAATAGAAAAAGCTAAACAAACTGGATAAAAATAAAGATCATCATATAGTCCAGTTGCTCCAGAAACATATCTGGAGCTCTGAGGGGAAAAAACCATATCTGGGCATTTGTATTTTTCAAAAAATTCCAAAATAATTCTGATTATGAGTACATGTAAGAACCAGCTACCTTAATCAATGCAGCAAATATTAATAATCTGTGTGTTAGTCGCTTTGTCTTGTCCAACTCTTTGCAACCCCAAGGACTGTAGTCTGCCTGGCTCATCTGTCCATGGGATTCTCCAGGCAGGAATACTGGAGTGGGTTGCCATTTTCTTCTCCAGGAGATCTTCCTGACCCAGGGATCGAACCTGGGTCTCTTGCACTGCAGGGAGATTCTTTACCATATGAGCTATAGGGAAGTCCCAATTATCTGTTTAGTGCATTAAATAACTAATGCCCTTAATATATAGCTATCTTAATTTTGAGGTGGCAATGGGCATAAATGATGTTTTGTGAGATGCAGCAACTAAAATGTGGTGTGAAAATATGTATGACTTCTGTTACTGCCAATAGTGCTCTGGATTGTTCCCAAGCTTTAAATCAGAGGCACATGAAATATATCAGTGAGGAAAATAAAGACTTTCTTCAACCCAAGTTCACAGACTCCCCTGATATCTATTTATGGATCTGGGAACCCCTGGTGAAGAAACCCTGTCAGGAACTACTGATAATCACAGATGATGGAGATGAATAAACTGTTCGCTAAAAGCTATTACCACAGTTGATCTCCCCATTTGTGCCTAGAGACTTTGGGAAAATGGCCACAGCTGGATAGATGATCTTTCCTGAAATGCCCCCAAATCGTTAAGGTGTAAATCCACAACAGAGCAAGGTGACCCAATAGCTCTCAGTTGCAAAGCCTTCCATCCTTGGGGGAAGTCTGAGGAACAGCCAGCTCTTTGTAAAAATTAAAGGAACTCAGGGGGCAATGGAACCAGTGGCTGACCTGATGCTTGATTACTTTCATGGAATGTCCTCGTTTACGTGTGCATGTGTATTTTTTTCAGGCTCCAATTATGTTTACAAATATAGCTTTTATATGTGTTTAACCTTATGACTTTGTTTCTGTTTGGATAGGAAGCTACTGAAGCGATGGTTTCCTGACCCTGGTTTTGAGCAGCTCGTGTCCAGTATCAGACAGGATTGGATATTGGGTGCTTCAGTCACTAGTGCCTAGAAGCTTGCAGTTGGGGGAATGAGGTCTTCAAGCCCAGGGGGGTTGACGTGGATGAACCAGCAGTGGTAGTGATGTCATTCTGAGTGACTCCATCATCTCTGAGTAACCACGTCACACGCATCAATCCTCTCAACCCCCACCAACCAGCTGAGGTGGGCGCCTCATTTTACAGACCAAGAGTTGTCAGCACAGAGAACAGTTGCACAGAAAATGCCCTCTTCCAAAGCCAGCGTCACCTCTGACTCCAGAGCCCTCACATAACTGCTACACCATTCTCTGGTGGGCGGATTCTTTCCAGCCCTTCCTGGGGCTTCCTTTGTCACAGGATGGCCACAAGTCATTTCACAATCTACAAGGATGGCCTCATGAGGCGATGTTTGATTTTCTCAAAGACCCTGTTTTTATGGAATTAGTCAAGAGGCATTGCCCTGAATTGGTGGCAGGTCTGAAAACCAGATCTTCAAGGTATCAGGCTTGGGGAAGAGAGTCAGGCAGGTGTAGGAGGTCCGAACAGGAATAAACATCTGCGAGTCACAGGGGCGGCCTGGATGATGAGGAAGGACTCCCAGGGGACTAAATACCAGCCCACAAATCCATTCCTTGTCACCCCCTTTCGTGTTTCCCACTTCCCTTGTGCCTCAGGTGGTAGAGAATCCACCTGCAATCCAAATCCCTGGGTTGGGAAGATCCCCTGGAGAAGGGAAAGGCTACCCACTCCAGTATTCTGGCCTGGAGAGTCCCATGCACTGTATAGTCCATGCAGTTGCAAAGAGTTGGACACAACTGAGCAACTTTCACTTTTGTGTTTCCTGCTGAGTATGGATTTCAATATACCACACTGGCTCCCAGGTGTGTGTGTATCTAGATTCCACTGGTAAACCTCTCAGAGAACCAGGAGAACCTTAAAAATCACTGTCAAGACAATGGGCTGATGCTTCTGGTGAGACTAAAAGAAGAGTTAATGACTCCTATGACACAGATGATATGTACTAGTGTGCCCTGCCTGGGAGGTTAGGCTCTTTTCCTATCACTGGTGATGACAGAACCCCCAAATTCTTACCTCCTAACTGGCTACAACAGCTTATAGATATGACCTTAAAATAAGTCTTATTCAGGCTACTCTCTTAATTAGGACCCCACATTTTCCTATTTATTATATTTTTTTAATCGCTCAAAAACAAATTACCCTCGTTTACAAAATAATCAGTAAATGACTTTCAAAAGGAGTTGTTTTCACTTGCTTTTCAGCATCATAGGAAAGTTGTGGGCCTTATTATCTGGCCTCCATCAACAGAATCAACTGGAATAAAAATAGAAAGAAATTAGACTGTATTTTGAGAGAGACTCTATTTCTTTAATAGGATGGATTCATAAAGATTCATAAATTTTGCAACTGGCAGTGAAAGCAACCTCCCGGAGGAACTTATAAAAATTTCAGTCAGGAATTTTACCCTTTGGACTGCTATGGAAAGAGGGTTCCACCATGAATTTGGGGTACTGTCACTCAGCTGTAAAATTGCTTTCTTTGTCGGGATTATAACAAATAGGCCCCAGCCAGAGGATAATTTTATTAAATTACTTCTCCAGGATGAAGGTCATCCGTGCCCAATCATTTTCTAATTGGCAACTCAGTGCAAAGTTGTATTGTGTTCAGAGTTTCTGGTTCTGAGCGCTTCACTAGAGCCAGGGAGATGTGTTTTCAGGGAAAACTCAACCAGCACATTACAGTGAGTCTTCTGAATTTATAGTCATAATTAAAATCACATGCCGGTGAGAGGCCATTTACAAATGGAAGAGAAAGGATTTGGGAAAGGCCATTTGGTTCTGGTCACTCTCTCTATTTTGCTCACACACTCAACAGATAATGTAGAAAACACCTTCTTTGCCATTACAGTGGTGAATGGTCCCGCGTGGTTTGGTCAGAGCTCTGGGGTCCAGGTTTTGTGAGTGGGTCAGGAAGACCAGCCTCTTATCAGACACCAGACCTCACAGGCCCTCAGCCCTGACACTGACATCTGGGTGCCCTGTGTGTTTCTCTAGGGGTCCTAGTCTGGGGCGCAGTCAGCTCCCACAGGGAAAAGTCCCCTCCACCCAGCAGCCCTCTTTAACCACATTTCCTGCTCATCAAGCAAGCTTCCTTGCTACCTCCAGGTCAGATGTTGGTTCCCATAGCAACAGTGATGCTATATACAGAAAAGTTTGGTTTTCTGACTTATTAATAATATCTCTTTATCCTTAACAACATCTTTTTCTGCAATCCCAGGGAAATTTAGACTCAACATCTAAGGAAACTGGCTAACATGTTAACAGAAATTATCTCTGAGTAATCAGTGAGTGATGCTTTCTTATTGTGTCTTTCTGTATTTTCTCACATTTTACATTCTGAGGATGTATTACTTTTGTCATTAGAAAAAAATTAAAATCATCAGACAATGACATTAAAAGCTTCAAATGTAATGTGTTAATTCTCCAGTTTTTTTCAAGATATGTGTATTCAACCCAAGATGGTGGCCTGGGCAAAGCAAATATGATTCTTTGGTGACTCTATTTTCTGTACCACGTACCCATCAATTGCGTGTTTGTGATTTTTCTTCAAGTTTCACTAACTTGTAAAAGTTTATAGTATATAGTATAAATTTAAAGTATATAGCACCTAGTTTTTTGATTTACACACATCACAAAATGATTCTCGAAACAAGCTTAGTGAAGACCCATCATCTCATATAGGTACAAAATTTAAGAAACAGAAAAAATATTTTTCCTTGTCATGAGGACACTTAGGATTTACTCTCCTAATGACCTTCATATACAATGTACAGCAGTGTTCATTGTATTCATCATGTTGTATGTTACATCCCAGTACTTCTTTTTCTCCCTTTTCCCCTTTTTGGGTAGTATTTACTATTTTTGATTGGAGTATAATTGTTTTACAATATTGTGTTAACCTCGGCTGTACAGCGAAGTGAATCATCTATTGTTGTTGGTTTAGTTGTGATTTAGCCCCCTCACTCCTAGGACAACCTCTGCAATTGTAATTATCCTCTAGCTTGAGAGCCACCCACCTTGACTTGGGGTGAGTCGACTCTACCATGACTCTGCCCCTCTCACCCTCCCACCATGATTCTTTCTTAATGTATTTAGTTTATATCTATATATTTTCTACCAGTCTTCTGGTGTTTCTCATCCACAGTTGCTCCGGGGAGTTCCCTGGTGATCCAGCAGTTACGATGTCACCTCCCAGTGCAGGGAGGGCAGGTTCAGTCCTGATCTGGGACCTAAGATTCCACATGACTCCAGGTAAAAAAAAAAAAAAAAAAGAACCTGAAAAAGAAACAGTATTATAACAAAATTCACTACATACTTTTAAAAAAGAGGGAAAAAAAATTTGCTTTGCAAAGACTTACTCTGTAATTTTGGTATGCCCGTGGGAGGAGATAAGCTCAGGGCCTTCCCACTTTGCCATCTTACATGTCACCCTCTTTAATGTAAACCTCAATGATTTGTGTAGGGCCATTATTTTATTCAAAAACGTATTTGAGATCTTTGTATTCAGTTAATATTCTAGGACTTTGGGAAAAAATGTTTTTTTCAGACGGTCTTGCCCTCCTTTTGTTCATTTTAAAATAAATCGATCTTCATAGGAGAACAATCTCCCTTTTCCATAAAATGTTGGGGCTATTTGTTCATTATTATTTAATTTCTTCCAACAGTTCAGTTCAGTTCAGTTGCTCAGTCAGGTCCAACTCTTTGCGACCCCATTGACTGCAGCACACCAGGCCTCCCTGTGCATTACCAACTCCCAGAGTTTACCCAAACTCATGTCTACTGAGTTGGTGATGCCATCCAACCATCTCATCCTCTGTCGTCCCCTTCTCCTCCTGCCTTCAATCTTTCCCAGCATCAGAGTCTTTTCAAATGAGTCAGTTCTTTGCATCAGGTGGCCAAAGTATTGGAGTTTCAGCTTCAGCATCAGTCCTTCCAATGAGTATTCAGGACTGATTTCCTTTAGGATGGACTGGTTGGATCTCCTTGCAGTCCAGGGGACTCTCAAGAGTCTTCTCCAACACCACTGTTCAAAAGCATCAATTATTTGGCGCTCGGCCTTCTTTATAGTCCAACTCTTACATCCATACATGATTATTGGAAAAACCACACCTTTGACTAGATGGACCTTTGTTAGCAAAGTAGTATCTCTGCTTTTTAATATGCTGTCTAGTTTGGCCATAAATTTTCTTCCAAGGAGTAAGAGTCTGTTAATATCATGGCTGAAGTCACAATCAGCAGTGATTTTGGAGCCCCAAAAATAAAGTTTGCCACTGTTTCCACTGTTTCCCCATATATTTGCCATGAAGTTATGGGACCAGATGCCATGATCTTAGTTTTCTGAATGTTGAGCTTCAAGCCAACTTTTTCACTCTCCTCTTTCACTTTCATCAAGAGGCTCTTTAGTTCTTCACTTTCTGCCATAAGGGTGGTGTCATCTGCATATCTGAGGTTATTGATACTTCTCCCGGCAATCTTGATTCCAGCTTGCGCTTCATCTAGCCCAGCATTTCTCATGATGTACTGTGAATATAAGCTAAATAAGCAGGGTGACAATATACAGCCTTGATGTACTCTTTTTCCTATTTGGAACCAATCTGTAGTTTCATGTCCAGTTCTAACTGTTGCTTCCTGATTTGCATACAGATTTCTCAAGAGGCAGGTCAGGTGGTCTGGTATTCCCATCTCTTTCAGAATTTTCCACAGTTTATTGTGATCCACACAGTCAAAGGCTTTGGCGTAGTCAATAAAGCAGAAATAGATGTTTTTCTGGAACTCTCTTGCTATTTCAATGATCCAATGGATGTTGGCAATTTGATCTCTGGTTCCTCTGCCTTTTCTAAATTCAGCTTGAACATCTGGAAGTTCACGGTTCATATACTATTGAAGCCTGGCTTGGAGAATTTTGAGCATTACTTTACTAGCATCTGAGATGAGTGCAATTGTGTGGTAGTTTGAGCATTCTCTGGCATTGCCTTCCTTTGGTATTGGAATGAAAACTGACCTTTTCCAGTCCTGTGGCCACTGCTGAGTTTTCCAAATTTGCTGGCATGTTGAGTGCAGCACTTTCACAGCATCATCTTTCAGGATTTGAAATAGCTCAACTGCAATTCCATCACCTCCACTAGCTTTGTTCGTAGTGATGCTTCCTAAGGCCCACTTGACTTCACATTCCAGGATGTCTGGCTCTAGGTGAGTGATCACACCATTGTGATTAACTGGGTCATGAAGATCTTTTTTGTACAGCTCTTCTGTGTATTCTTGCCACCTCTACTTAATATCTTCTGCTTCTTTTAGGTCTTTTCCATTTCTGTCCTTTATTGTACCCATCTTTGCATGAAATATTCCCTTGTTATCTCTAATTTTCTTGAAGAGATCTCTAGTCTTTCCTATTCTATTGTTTCCCTCTATTTCTTTGTACTGATCACTGAGGAAGGCTTTCTTATCTCTCCTTGCTATTCTTTGGAAATTTGCATTCAAATGGTATATCTTTCCTTTTCTCCTTTTCTCTTCTCTTCTCTTCACAGCTATTTGGAAGGCCTCCTCAGACCGCCATTTTTCTTTTTTGCATTTCTTTTTCTTAGAGATGGTCTTGATCCCTGTCTCCTGCACAGTGTCATGAACCTCCATCCAAAGTTCATCAGGGACTCTATCAGATCTAGTCCCTTAAATCTATTTTTCACTTCCAATGTATAGTCATAAGGGATTTGATTTAGGTCATACCTGAATGGTCTAGTGGTTTTCCCTACTTTCTTCAAGTTAAGTCTTCCAACAAGCATAATACAAAGCCAGAGAAGTGATTGCAGCCCCTTAGAAATTACTAGGTGCAAATATCTTTCATAATCACTGGTGTGCTAAGGCATATTAGTGTCACGAAAGTCATCACAGTTATTACCAAATTTTAAAATCATAATTGTAGCAATTCCATTGGTGGAATATTGAGCTAGATGAATTAACAATATTAATATTATAAAAATGCCTGGCACTGGAGAAGTCTTATTATAAAATGAAGTAAAAAATCAAATCACGTGTATGTTACAATATACAAATAGTGACTCTCATCCCACTGTCCTAAGCCTTTAGTCAGAAAGAACAGCCAAAAAAAAAAAAAATTTTTTTAAGCAGAAAAAAGTCATTAAGACTGCTAGTAAGTGGAATCTTTCCACAAAACCCACTAAGGAAATCCATAGGATCATAGTTAATCCTTAAGCATCTTCCAGGAAGCAACAGCCAAGGGAAGCAATGTATCTGCAACACCCTCAGTTTGTCTACACTGTTATGACGAGTCACTGGGGGATGATAATAGCTGATATTTAGAGTTACTTTTCCTTGGATCAAGTGCTTATTAAGTATCCTTTAATTCTCACAGTCATCACCCCCAACTGTTACTATTTTACTATGAAGGAAACTAAAAGATTAGGATTCTTACCCAACCAGGATTTGAACCCAAGGAGTCTGAACTGGGGATCTACACCTTCTAACACTGTATTAATCTGCCTCCCAAATCTGTGACATTGGCAAATGCTTGGATATTACTTAGAACCCAAGACCATTCCTCTCATGATCTCCTTTTCTTACTAAGCAAACCTCTCTCTCTTCTTCCCTAGCCTTCCTCCAGGTAGAACTTCCTAGACCACACTTGCCTTTGCCCCATTTACTGTTTACTTCAATGAATGTGGCATTTCTCATTGTATTGTCCTAGAGAAGTCCATAATTGGAGCAAAAGGACTTGTACTTGTTTGGTTTCATATTACCTAGACTTCTGTTTCATTTAGATGAACTCCAGACTAAGATATTGGTTCAATCCTTGTTGTCTCAAAAAAAAAAGAAAAACCCACAAAAAACCCATAATTCTAAAAGGTCCATGGACCCCATTGTTCATTGCAGTACTATTTACAATGGCCAAGACATGGAGCAACCTAAATGTCCATTGATAGATGAATGGATAAAGAAGATGTGATACATATATACAATGGAATATTACTCAACCATAAAAAGGAACAATATTGGGTCATTTGTAGTGATGTGACTGGACCTAGGGGCTTCCCAGTTGGCTCAGTGGTAAAGAATTTGCCTGACAGTGCAGGAGATGCAAAAGATAGGGGTTCAGTCTCTGAGTTGGGAAAATCCTCTGGAGAAGGAAATAGCAACCCACCCCCATATTCTTGCCTGGAAAATTCCATGCAAAGAGGAGCTTGCTGGGCTATAGTCCATAGGGTCCCAAAGAGTCAGATATGACTGAGCAACTGAGCACACATACATGCTTGGATGAACCTAAGTTTGTCACAGAGTGAAGTAAGTCAGAAAGAGAAAAACAAATACTGTATGTCAATGCATATATTTGGAATATAGAAAAATTGTACAGATTAACATATTTGCAGGGCAGAAATAGAGTTGCAGACATAGAGAAGGGATAGGTAGATATGATTGATGACTAAGTACTGCTTCCCTGTAACTAACTGCCTTGAACAAATGCTTACCTTTATATAAGAAAACTATTCACAAGGCATTGGAAATATCTCCTCAGTTAAAGACTGCACTTGATAGTCAATGAGGGAGCCAATAAAATGGACCATCAGGTCCCAATGTGCTGGAGTATTTACCAGATCAAATGACCAAGGGTATAAATACATGAGCTGGCCCTGGGCTAATGAGCCAGTGAGTCACCCAAGAGGGGTGCTCAAGGGAGGTTTCCATCTGGCACCTTAAAGAAAGCCAGGAACATCAGCCCCACACAGCAGAGGGTGAGGGTAGGTTTGGCTCTGCACTCCTTGCCATTTGAAGATCTGATCCCAGTTGTGTTGGAAGAGCCTCTCCTCTCCTTGGCTTTCACATATTCCAAGAGTCACCTTTAATTAAGAATAACAACCAAAAAAAGTTAAACTCTGCAAACACATCCAAGTGCTGCTCTATCTTCTTACCGTCACAGCCAAGTTTACAACAGAAGGCTTCCTGTTCGACCGTGGAGTTGGTTTAGGGCAGCAGTTTTTGTGCCACATTCTCAGCTGAGTCAAAATGTGAAACTGATGCTTATTACTAGACAATGGATACGATTGACGTTACCTCAATATTACTCCATTCCAGCCTCTTGTCCCAGGTTAATTCCAAACCCAAGCATAAGGACCTTTATCTATTTCATTTCTGTATTGCTTAAATGATTTATCAGTTTGAGAAATTTTATGATTAAAAAATAAAGATCTACCCTGGAGCTGAGAAGAAGAGCTCACACTGTGAACGAACACCCCCAACACCCCCACAGCCCAAAGATAACAGATCAAATAAGGCTGGCATAACTAAAAAGCCTCTAGAAAGAATGTGATGTTCAATGAGATTCCCTTGGACTGCAAGGAGATCAAATCAGTCAATCCTAAAGGAAATCAACCCTAAATATTCATTGGAAGAACTAATGCTAAAGCTGAAGTTCCAGTTCTTTGGCCACCTGATGAGAAGAGCTGACTCACTGCAAAATACTCTGATGTTGGGAAAGATTGAGGGCAAGAGGAGAAGGGGGCGACAGATGGTGAGATGGTTAAATAGCATTGCCGACTCAAAGGACCCGAATTTGAGCAAACTCCAGGAGATGGTGAAGGACAAGGGGAGCCTGGCATGCTACAAGACCACAGGGTCACAAAGAGTCAAACATAACTTAGCCACTGAAAAACAACACTGAAAATTTCGAGTGGAAATTGGAGCAAGTCCCACTAATAAAAGGCAGACAGAAGTGACATCATTAATGTGGAGACACAGGTGGTCCCCAACACAACACCCCTCACAAGGAGGCCCACCAACAACTACCCAGCTATGGACAAGACACCAATGGGAAGACCCCAGAACTCAGAGCTAGGGCTGAAGCTTCCCCAGACCACAGAGACTGAGAAGCCTGCCTTCTGAGTGCATCATGCCACCTCCAGGCAGGTGCAGCCCTGCCCCAAGAAGGTCTCCGGGCCTGTAGCTTCTCCAGCAGGAGAAGAGTCAAAGATGAACATTCAGCTCCCCCAATATTGGGGAGCACCTCCCCGGGGCTCATGAGGATCACTGGGGGAATTTACCGGACTAGACTGTGGAGAAGGGGGGCAGGTATACAGAGAATGGTCCTCAGATCTTGTTGGACCCCATTTCTGAGCAGAGATCCAGCCAATGGCCCTGCCCGTCTACAGCGCTGAGCTGTGGCCTCACTTAACCAATCTTGAGAGAAGCCAGTCTGTAGAAAAATGCCTTAGCTGTAGAATAACAAACAAGAATCACATCTAACTTCTGCTTAAAAACTATGCAAACAAGAAGAAAGGGAGGTGAAACACTTAAAGTGATGAGAGAAAAGAGTTTGAAAGGAGAAAGGAGATGAAAGCTTTGTAAGAAGAATGTGGACGGAGTGAACTCTCCACCTTGTTATTGGGGGTCTTTTCTTGCTTGGGCCTCAAGGGGATAGAAACACTGCATTTTCTGTCCCTCTCACCTGCAAGATAGAGAACATGAGAGAGCTGGCATCACTGGCAACTCTTAGTGTTCCAGACCCTGCATCTCCCTTGAATCCAAGAGGATCCTGAATCATGACTCCATCCCTGGTATGAGGTTTGCAGAAAGAGAGCAAGTACAAAAGTGAGACTGACAATGAGAGAGAGAAAGACGGAGAGACAGTTTCTGGGGTCACATGGTGAAACACGATATGCATTATTGCATCAAAATGTGCCATGCTAAGAGCTGGGGGAAACACAGTCACAGCTCCAAGACCTAGTGCAGCCAGGCCCGGAGTGGGAGTGGAACTCCGCCTGGTCCGCCAGTACACCACTGATTTCAATATCACTTTAGCCAGCAAGTAGTGGACATGTTCAGCCTCTGCAGGAGCCTCTGATAATATCCCCGGAGCTAGAACTGTCTAGGTGGCACAGAGCTTCTGAGCTCTGGTCTGCAACGGGGACACAAGTACAAATGAGGCTCAGCTGACAGAGGAATCATTGCATTTCACAGGGACTGGCTTGAATTATACTAGAGAGACAGGGCGCAGAGTCATCAGCTATTTCAGTTAGAAAATCACATTGCATGTATGGCACACCTGCGTTTGAGGCTAAGTTTCATATGTACTACAGTTCTTTTTTAAAGCTGTAAATTGGTTTGAGACTTACCACAACAACCTCATGTTAAAAACAAAATCAAAAACATTCCTTCTTTTGGCTGTGCTGTGCAGCATGGCAGATCTTAGTTCCCCAACAAGGGATCAAACCCACGTCCTCTGCTCTGGGAGTGTGGAACCTTAACCACTGGGCCACCAGGGAAGTCCTCCAAAAACATGTTGACATGATTGCATGTCATATCTAGCTATGGGCGACTTCCCTGGTGATGCAGTGGTTAAAACTCCATGCTCCCAGTGCAGGGCACAGGGGTTCGATCCTTGTTCGGGGAACTAGGTCCCACATGCCCTAAGTGCTCCCATGCTGTGACTAGAAGATCTCACATGCTTCAGCTAAGACCCAGTGCAGCCAAATAGATAGATATTTTTAAAAACTTATGTCAAAAAGTCATATACCAAACTTTCAGTTATAAAACAAGTAAATCCTAAGGACCTAGTGTACAACATGGTAACTATGTTTTATACTGAATTGCATATTTGAAAGTTGCTAAGAAAGTAGATCTTAAAAGTCCTCATAAGGAAAAAAATTGTAACTATGTGTGGTGATGGATGTTAACTAGACTTACTGTGGTGATCACTTCATAATATATACAAATATTGAATCATTATGTTGTACACATGAAACTAACATAATATTAAATGTCAAATATATCTCAATTAAAATGTGTAAACAAAGGTAATCTACCCAGAACTTGAGGATTACAGGGGCAGTTTGAGAATAGATTGCCCCAAATATATTTTTTTTTGTGATATAAAATAATAAAGACACCATCAAGAGTAAAGTTCAGTTCAGTTCAGTCGCTCAGTCATGTCCGACTCTTTGCGACCCCATGAATCACAGCACACCAGGCCTCCCTGTCCATCACCAACTCCCGGAGTTTACTCAAACTCACGTCCAGCAAGTCGGTGATGCCATCCAGCCATCTCATCCTCTGTTGACCCCTTCTCCTCCTGCCCCCAATCCCTCCCAGCATCAGGGTCTTTTCCAGTGAGTCAACTCTTTGCATGAGGTGGCCAAAGTATTGGAGTTTCAGTTTCAGCATCGGTCCTTCCAATGAACACCCAGGACTGATCTCCTTTAGGATGGACTGGTTGGATCTCCTTGCAGTCCAAGGGACTCTCAAGAGTCTTCTCCAACACCACAGTTCAAAAGCATCAATTTTTCGGCACTCAGCTTTCTTCACAGTCCAACTCTCACATCCATACATGACCACTGGAAAAACCGTAGCCTTGACCAGATGAACCTTTGTTGGCAAAGTAATGTCTCTGCTTTCTAATATGCTATCTAGGTTGGTCATAACTTTCCTTCCAAGGAGTGAGCGTCTTTTAATTTCATGGCTGCAATCACCATCTGCAGTGATTTTGGAGCCCAAAAAATAAAGTCTGACACTGCTTCCACTGTTTCCCCATCTATTTCCCATGAGGTGATGGGACCAGATGCCATGACTTAGTTTTCTGAATGTTAAGCTTTAAGCCAGGTTTTCACTCTCCTCTTTCACTTTCATCAAGAGGCTTTTTAGTTCCTCTTCACTTTCTGCCATAAGGGTGATGTCATCTGTGTATCTGAGGTTATTGGTATTTCTCCTGGCAGTCTTGATTCCAGCTTGTGCTTCTTCCAGCCCAGCATTTCTCATGATGTACCCTGCATATAGGTTAAATAAGCAGGGTGACAATATATAACTTTGACGTACTCCTTTTCCTATTTGGAACCAGTCTGTTGTTCCATGTCCAGTTCTAACTGTTGCTTCCTGACCTGCATATAGGTTTCTCAAGAGGTGGGTGAGGTGGTCTGGTATTCCCATCTCTTTCAGAATTTTCCATAGTTTATTGTTATCCACACAGTCAAAGGCTTTGGCATAGTCAATAAAGCAGAAATAGATGTTTTTCTGGAACTCTCTTGCTTTTTCAATGATTCAGCGGATGTTGGCAATTTGATCTCTGGTTCCTCTGCCTTTTAAGAGTAAAGTAGACATGAACAGAAAAGACCCCATCATAAATGAAAGTGAAGAAAAATATTGCATACTTTGTGAAAAGAAAAATTCACTGAGTAAAAGAGCCAAAAATGTCTATGAGAAAGAGCAATTTATTATAGCTAAAGCTTCGTTCATAACAAAGTTTAAATTCTTAAATACTATGTAATTATTAGGAAACACATAATTAAATAAACACCTAAGTCAAAAAAGACAAAGAAGAATAAAATGAGCTAAAGGAGAACAGAAGGGAAAGGTAATAAAAAGAAAGTCAAATAAGGAATTAGAAATCAGAAAGCAAACAAGAGATCATAACAAATCTCCAACACATTCAACACAGAACTGTATTAAAATGACAATACACTATAAAAATAATTCACTTAGGGAAAAAAAGTGGGAATATGGAACGATCAAAGAAGCAAAATGTTAAAAGGGAAAGGTTAATTGGTACAGAGAGATTTAAAAATAATCACAAAACAACATTTCTAAAATCTTTGAGAATAAAATTGGAAGACTAGCTCCATCAGTTCTAGAATAAATACCAATCTTTCTCTACCCGTGTACCCAGCATGATAGCCACATGGAATGGCTCAAATTTAAATGCACTTGAAAGTTCAGCTTTTTAGGTTCACTGGCTGCATTTCAAGTGTGCAGTAGTCACATGTGGTGAGTGGTTACTGAATTGAGAAGTGCCGATAAAGAACATTTTCCTCACAGCAGAAAGTTCTATCAGCCAGCTCTGATCTAGAGAGAAGACCATCATTTTCACTCGTTTTTGCACAGTATTCCTGCAACTTGAAGAAAGCAACTCTCACAACTCCCATGACTATGAAGTGGAGGTTAAAGTGTCAGTCACTCAGTCGTTTCCAACTCTTTGCGATCCCATTGACTGTAGCCCACCAGACTTCTCTGCCCATGGGATTCTCCAGGCAAGAATACTGGAGTGGGTTGCCATTCCCTTCTCCACAGGGACTGCCCTGACCCAGGGATTGAACCCAGGTCTCTTGCACTGCAGACAGATTCTTTACCATCTGAGACAACAGAAAAGCCCAGTGACTATGAACACCACCACAAAGAAAAGCACCCACTGAGGTCTCTTTGTCTTAGGAAGCTAAATAAGCTCAGCCTAAACACTCCCTCCACACTCTGTGGAGGTCTTAAGTCCTGTCCCAGATTTCTAAATGTACGCACGGCCACTTTGTTCCTATGATGATTTCTGTCTCCCTGATTCCTGCTTTCTTTCCATGTCAACCCGGACATCCAGCCAGCTCGTTGGCTTTGTTTTCCATGCACAAAATATCCCAGCCATGCAATATGCTATGAGGAGTGTAGGGGACAAGAAGCTTTTCCAATGATGTCACACGAAAGTTGTCAGTTTACTAATACTATTGGGCATCTAGGGATTTCTTCCAGCCGCCAGGACATAGAGCATCCATCCTCTACTGGCTCCTCCCTGACCCTAAATCTCAGCATCACCACATGTTAGTGTCTCTTCTCCCCACTTGTTTCTCACCCCTCTTCCTAGTGAGGAAGAGGATGCATACCTACCCTGCATCCCTCCTCTGGTACCACACGGAGCTCTTTGGTCTTCTTTGATAGAACTGCCTCCGTTCACACACTTTCTCCCTCAGGATCTCACCTTCTCAAAGTAAAGCTGCTTTGGGCAATTTCCCAAATAAGAAGCATTCAAGTGCTAGTAGCGATTAAGAGAATGGACATTTCACCTCCATAGATGAGCACAATTCCTGCTTTCTCTGAACCCCTGGAAGGCTGCATCATTTTTAAAATTTTGTTTATTTATGGATTTATTTTTGGCTGCCCTGGATCTTTGTTGTTGCGTTCGGGTTTTTCTCTAGTTGCTGTGCACGGGCTTCTCATTGTGGTGGCTTCTCCTCTTGCAGAGGATGGGCTCTAGAGCACACGGGCTTCAGTCTTTGTGACTCACGGGCTTAGCGGTCCCTCAGCATGTGGGATCTTCCCAAACCTGGGATCGAACTGGTGTCCTCTACATTAGCAGGCAGATTCATAACCACTGAACCACCAGGGAAGTCCAAGCCTGCATCATTATCTAGGTTCTTTTCTCTGTGGTGGTTTGCTAATGGACAGAGTAAGTACGTTCCATGCCAGGAAGAGGCTGCTCTTGGAGTCACAGAAAGGCGAGCAGTGGACCGGAACCCACAGCTGCCCTGAGCATGAGACTTGGAGCCTCAGAGGGTGGCAGTTTTAGATGACGATTTTAAAATTCCATGGATTCAGGCAAATGTTTCAGGTCATGACTATTTATTCCTTAAATCTGCCTGACTGAGAATTGGGCTTCCCTGGTGGCTCAGACAGAAAAGAATCCACCTGCAATGCAGGAGAATCATTCTTATTTCTACATGAAAATAAATATCTAAATCTTCATTCTTCAAGGCACAACTGTTACTGATAAGGCCAAAATTGCTTTCATTTGCGGGTAAGTAGCTGCAACAGAAGCAGAAAACCTTTTGGGGCACTGGCTCTGATCATTCAGAGTTTCTTCAATGTAGTGGTTTCCCCAACCTTAGGGCCGCCAGGATGCTGTAGAGCTCTCATTAAAACACAGAGTGCTAGTTCTCACCCTGGAGTTTTTGACTTAGTAGATCCGCAGTGAGAACATTTGTTTCTAAATTCGAGTTTGGAGAATTTAAAATGTAAATATTAGACCTTGTGTGTATATGTGTGTGCACATGCATACATGTGAGCATGGGCTGACCCTACCTGTTTCCCGTAAATGTGGGCTTACTTTCTAGCTTTCATCCTTACAGCCTAGACTTCTTCAGTTCCCTAGGCAGATTGGGGAAGATTTTGGGATCACAGAGATGTGAGCACACCTGGTCATCTCCCCTATATCTGGAGGTGGGAGGGTGGGTGGCATTTAATCCAAACCAGAAACTAGACCCCACCCCCCTCAACTGTCTTCTGATTATCTCAGAATACAGGACACTTCTGGTGGACAAGATTTCTAGGCAAAGAAAAACAGATCACCTAAAATGGTATGGCCAGTCAAACTGGGACTATACCTTAGTTTCCAAGGTTCTTTGCTGCAGAAATAAAATAAAGGTAGCTAAGGGCCTACGAATAGGTTGGTCCATTTGCATGTTTGCCTTCATCAGGACAACTGTTCTCCCAGAACTTTCCCGAGGCCCCGGGCTTTCCTCGTCCTGAGCTCTTTGTAACCCTGGTGACCATCAGTTCATCCTGACAACTGGCAGCTACCTGCCTAGACCAATCTCACCATAACAACTAGCTGCTATGTGTCTCATCCAATGTTGCTTCTTGCTAAAACTGAAATCTTTATGTACCGCACAGCTCCATTTTAGCTGATTATTTTATAAAGGGTAACATTAATAACCAGAGTCTTTTTTTTCCTGTGTAATTACATGGCAACTCCAGATATCATGACTCTCAGATGGAGAGACCCTTTGTGTAGCCCAGTGTCATTCAGACTAATTAAGGTTTTCTTCTTGTCATCTGTTTTTCTCTTCTAAAATTGGAATGACAAAAAGATCACATCTCATTGAGCTGGCTTGAGGTTCAGCTCAGTTAGGTTTTACAGTAAAGAATAATGTACGTGTGTGTGCTCGGTCATATTCAGCTCTTAGCCACACCATGGAATAGAGCCCGTTGGGCTCCTCTGTCCATGGAGTTTCCCTGGCAAGAATACTGGAGTGGCTTGCCATCTCCTACTCCAGGGGATCCTTCTCACCCAGGGATCAAACCCCAGTCTCTTGTGTCTCCTGCATTGGCGGGCGGATTCTTTACCAAGGAAGCCCAGTGAAGAATAACTTTGCTATTAAGTCTTTTATAACCAAAGGGGAATGGTGTTGAAAACAAAGTCTACCTTAAGTCATGAGAAGCTGGGTTATCTTGTAGCAGAGAGGCAATGCTTCCCTGAACATGCATTACTGGAGTGCACAAACCAGAAGAGTCCTGAAAATGTTTTGTTACTTATTTACTGATTGAAGAAGAGAAGGAAAGGAAGCTCTTGGTGAGGATGTGAATTCATGAAAGTCCATCTTTGTTCTCAGCCTCTGCTTCAGCTTTTACATTTATTCATTTGGATAGATGGGTGCGTTCTTGCAACTTTTCTGTACTATTTAAATTATTACAAAATAAAAACCACTAATAAAAACCAAAAGTGCACTGTGACTTTGGTTATCAATGAATGAAAGACAGGTCCTGAGCATAACACACTCTTCACTTTTCTGATATTCTGCATTTCACTCTATTCTTCCAAAATCATGACTATGATTGGTCATGCTATTTATGGGGAGAAAAATAAAGTTTTTCCAGAATATGATTTCTGTTCATTAAAACAAAATGTATTGTCTATCAAATACTGTGAGTTCAAAGCTCTCCACTGCTATATTCATCAACCTCGACAGCTAATATTATTGAGGACTATAATATGCCAATCACTTTGCAAGTTGCCTTACATGTGCTATTCCATGAAATCCTCATAAAATCTTTAGAGGCAATTTAAAATAAGGAAATTGAGACAGGGAGGGGAACTAAATGGCCCGATGTCAGTGTGACAACAAAACTGGCACTACTTTCCAAAGGTGGGACTTATTTTTTGCTTCCCAGTAGAGTGAGAAAGGGGCTTCTCTGGTGGCTCAGTGGTAAAGAATCTGCCTGCAAAGCAGGACACATGTGTTCGATCCCTGGGTCGGAAGCTTCCCTGGAGAAGGAAATGGCAACCCACTACAGTGTTCTTGCCTGGGAAATCCCATGGACAGAGGGGCCAGGTGGGCTATGGTCCATGGGGTTGCAAAGAATCAGACATGATTTTGCAACTAAACAGCAGCAGCCACAGAGGAGGAAATCCCACACTGCAGAGAGAAGGACAGCTCCATAATAGACCTTGCTGGCTGTGAAACAGACTATTTTATAGAGCGAGAGAAAAAGTAGGCAGAAAGGTGATGCTAATGACACTTAGACTCCTTCTTGGTATCTTGGCAGTTCCAGATGCTGAACGGGAAAATTTCTCTGTCCCTAATTACTTTTGACAGTCTTGAAAATGAAGTCAGGTCAAAGTTACCATCAGAATATTTAGTCAGAGTATTCAGGCTGCAGCTGAATTTATTTTAAAGGACAGAGAAGAACTTGATTTTAATATATACAACTCAGTCATTGCTAAAAATACAAAAAAAAAAGTGTTAGCAGAGGCAAAGCTGAAAACCTAGATAATTGAAGGAACAATACTAATAATTATTATGGAGATGCAAGGTACATTCCTATAGAACCCGATAAATACCCAAGTCAGCGCTTAAATCATAGTTTCTAAATTTATCTGTCCTCTGTGATGCTAAAGCAATGTTCTAAACAACCTGCTGAGAAATGATGGAACTGAATAATGAAAAGAATGAAACAGAACACTGTCCTTGCAACTTCAATGGCCCTTAAGTCTGTTCTTCAAAAGAACACATTGTCTCTCATGAAGAAGCTCTTTAGATACACATTCCTCCCTTGTCCTTTGCATTTGTCACATTTGTGTAATCCCCCCATGTTTCTTCCCATCGTTTCCCCAACAGCCTCGCCCCCATGCTCTTCTTTGCCTGCTTGGGTCCTGCTTTCCTCCATCATCAGATCATCTTGTTCCTCTAACATCCCACACAACATAAGCATCCTCCCAATAGACAGTTGTCACACACGGTCTTGTGATTATTCTCAAATTATTGTCTTCAATGATGGTTTAAATCTTGAATTCTATTTCAACATTTAGTAGATCACAGCTTCATGCCTTTATCCTGTTTGGAGGCCGGGTTTGAGGTCAGCAGGATTTGAAGGAGAGTGGAGACCTTGGCTCTGGTGTTAAAAGAAATCACTAAGGAGTTGTTGAACCAAAGTGGAGACGGGGGAAGGAGGAGCAGCCTGAATACGCTGAAGCAGAAGTGAGAGGGACAGTAAGCAATGAACAGGATACAGGGCTCAAGAGAGAGGTCAGGTTGATCTAGATAAAGAAATGGGCAAAAAAAAAAAAAAAAGAAGAAGAAGATTGAGAGAGTAGTACTACAAGTTTGGAAGCCGAAGGGCAGATAAAATTAGCTGCTGACTCTCAACATTGAAGAAAATATTCTAAACAACTTGCCGAGAAACTACAGGCTGGAAAAGTGAGGCAGAAGGATGTAAAAGAAAGAACACAGACTTAGGAATCGAACAGCTGTATTTGGACTCTGATTCTGCCAGTTCTTCTTCTTGTCAGATCAGGCCACTTCCTTCAGCCCTTCAAGGTTTCCTCAGCTGTAAAAAGGAGATAAAAAGACTTGTCTCTAAGGACTGCTGGAAGGATAAAATGAGATAACGTTCCTGTAGAGCGAAGTCTACACCCTGCAGCTGTTAGAACAGCCCCTTTCTTTCTGCTACAGAGGAAATATGAGAAGAATCACAAGATTGGACGTGGGCTCAGTGAGAAAACATAGGAGATATTCTGAGGTCTGAGGGCCAACCTAACATACGTGTAGTAAATGTCTGAGTTCCAGCTCCAGGATGAGGAAAGAAAGAAAATGATGAGAAAAAACAAGTACTAATCTCATGTCTCCAGCAGTCTGCTGGACTCTAGGGGGTCAAGGATAGTGAATAAGACAGTCTTTGCAGCCCTAATCCTGAAAAACTGGAAATATCTTGCAGCATGTTAAATACCCAAAATCTGGAAATTTTAAATGGCATTATTTAAAGACAGAAAATAAGCTGAAGTAAATAATTACATGCTAGACAGTTTAACCCCACTTGTGGAAATATACCAGAGGCGGTTTTATGAAAGGAACAACTTGACAATCATAAGGTAATTTGATTAGGAAGAGGCAATATGCTTCTGATGGGAACGAGATTTTAACAGCTCGCTGGTTGACTTTTTTTGAAGTCGTTTACTGCCATGGTGTCTGACTTTAGACCCAAATCCCTCCTAATAACTGCAGAGAATCCAGGCCAGTAAGTCATATGATAGCTAATAGTGTAGTGTTTTTAAAGCCATAGAATAAAGAATAAAAACAAAGGAACCCAATTTTTAGAAATGTAAATGTGGAAGGTGAAAGAGTATGTGAAGAATATATAGTTACAATCTGAGAAAATCCCAGATAAAATGTGAATTTTAAAATTTCTACAGAGTTTACATTTAAAGCATGGATGAGTCTTCTCATCCTTTCAAAAAATAATGTATGAAAACCAAAAGATTCATTGTGAGGAAATTTGAGTTGATGAGTACATTAATCAATGAGTGCATTAACCAACTAATGAAGCTGGTTAGTGGGGACGTCTGGGATAAGCCTACTTCAATGCCTTAGGTAACTCATGGTATAATCCCCACCCTTAATTTTCTCTTCATCCCAATCAAGAGGTCTGCCTTAAAGTTAAAGGCTAAAAGGTGGACGATCATGACTTCTGTCCAGGAGAAAGGACGTCAGCTTTCTGTGAGATGTCTCTCTGAAGGCTCAAGCGGAATGTGATGGGAGACAACTGGCTCGGCTTTGTGTCAGATTTGTGGGTCTGCCCCGCCTCCAGTTTCTGTGTAGTTGGCTCAAGCCCTCTGGAGTCGCACACATTGTCCTCTGGATGTGCAGATTCCGTTCCACCCCAGGGCAGCACGTTCATATTAATATTTTGCTGCATTTCCAACGGTGAATTCTTGCCTTACTGACCCGCTGTGTGTTGTTGAGCTGATTGTATCATTAATCTTTGTCTCGTGGAGGCGATCACAGCTGTCAAGCTGTAAGGTGCCATCTTTCAACCAGAATATGAAAGCATCTTTGCCTTTATCCCTTCAGGGGGCTTCCTAAAATACCAAACAGGATTGGAATGATAACATCCTCTCACCTGTCTTACCAGGTCATCTGGGCATTGAAATAAGCTAAATCATGTCAAAGGTTGTTGAAAAAAATTGAAATGACTACATGACATTAAAATTCGATTTTTAAAAATTCTACCATTTTCTAGGAGAATTTCCTTGAGCCCCACAAATTTCCTTGAGGAGATATTTAAGTGCTATTATTGCAAATAATCTCTAAACATTTGAATCTGGCACAAAAGACAACTTGATTAGTGAAACATTTTTATTTGTTCATTTCTCACTACAAAGCTAAAAACTAAATGCTGAGATGAAAATCAATGACATGGAGACTTTTGACTCTTGACTCCTTCATGACTGGTGCTTTGTTTTATTTATCTCTGTCTCACTAGGATCTGGTAAAGTACTGATTCCCATAGTAAAAGCTTCCTAGATAATCCCTGAATTAAGAAAAAACCTCCAGACCACACGGCTCATCTGAATAGTACAACTCTCCAAGTTTTCTTGTTTCCCTATGAATAAAGAGATTATACGATTAATTCTCTTCACCTAAATATTTGTGAAATGCCAAATATCTTTTTGAAGAATTCAGTGAATTATCTCCTATTGCCTTTCTATTTCTTATGATGATAAACATTTCCTAGATCCCACATCCCACACATAAAAGCCTTTTCTTTCTCTTCTGATTATTGGAGCATTGCTGGACTTCCTGTCATGGCAATGGGCAGGATGAGTGCTCCAGTGCCAGCTTCAAGTACATGACTGATGCAATGTCTGGGTGGCACACCATTTTGCGTTAGTGAAAATGAAAGGAAAAAGTAAAAGGGGGGCTTGGAAATTAATTTGATAGAAAAGGTTCCTTATACAGCTGATGAAATGACTCAGAAACCATGAGGTGTTTCACCATTGCCAAGAATAATCTTCAGCTTGGTCAGAAGTCAGATTACTCACCTTAACACTGGAGGAACAAGTGGTTGCCTAGAGGTGGCGTGTTGAGAGAGATTGCAATGGGACACAGGAAACAACAGCGACATTTGGTGCTTTGGTCATACTGGTCATTTCACGGGTATCTATGTCTATCAAAACTCATCCAACTGTGTCCAGTTGATTATGTTAATAGACGAATTGTACTTGAGTAAAGATGTCAGAAAAAAGGGAGGGGGCAAGACAAAGAATGCAGCAAGCATTAGCAGGCAAGGGAAAAGAACCTTGGCTTTAATCGTGTGCTGTGCTGGGCTTAGTCGCTCAGTCGTGTCCAACTCTTTTTGACCCCCTGGATTGTAGCCCTCCAGGCTCCTCTGTCCTTGGGGATTCTCCAGGCAAGAACACTAGGGTGGGTTGAAATGCCCTCCTCCAGGGGAACTTCCCAACCCAGGTGGGGCTCTAAAAATCATCAAATGCCATGCTTTCCTAAGGTGGGTTTTATTCAACGATAGTCTTCCAAGATAAGCGGAAAGTGTGCTCCAAGGTCAAATAAATGTGGGAAAAGGAGGCATGTTTTCCATCAGAATATGTTAGCATAACAAATAGGCTTTAAGAAGTCCTGTAAAAAATTCTCATTTAATTTATTTCATCTGGCATTCCCCTAATGTATTTCAAGCAACCTCTTTTCAAAATGCCCTTGTCTAACTCAACCCTTTCATGTAGACATAAGAAAAGCCATGTGGGTAATTAGGAGACAGTGTTAGTTCAGAGAACGGGCTTTGACAGACAGATGTCAGGGATTTTTGTACTACTCACTTAGCAGAAGGAAAAGGAAATGGCAACCCCCTCCAGTATTCTTGCCTGGAGATTCCACGGACAGAGGAGCCTGATGGGCTCCAGTCCATGGGGTCGCAAAGAGACAGGACTGAAGTGACTTAGCATGCATGCACACACTTGGCAGTGGGATCATGGACAAGTCATAGAAACCCTCCAAACCTCAGTCTTTCCCTCTGTAAAATGGGATAAATAATAGAAGCTAAATCATTGGGTCGCTCTGAGGACTAAATAAATAATTCATGAAAACACTTATGGCAGCACACAGCATGCTCTGTTCACATTTCTGATGCCCTAGCTCATCACTTCAAATTGCTGAGCCATCAGCAAGAAAACAGCCTCTGAACTGGGCAGGCTGTCTGTGGACATTCACTGCCCACACTTAGTATTCCACAGTCAACCTCCTTTCTCTCTGTCATTCACACCATCTTACAGGTAGTGCAGGGAAAAAAGCCAAGTGTAGAAAGACTGACTCCATGAAAGGAGTTCATCCTCTTGTGGTTAAATTTGCTGCTTTACTCGTCAATCAAAATTTTTGGTGACTTTTTTGTCGTTCCTCTAAATGAAGATGCAATTAACCTTCAGGAGGTGGGGGCTTGGAGTGGGAAGAAGCATAGAAGTAGCAAACTCAAAGAATCCCTGAAAAACAAAAACTAGAAACCAGCACTCCACTTGTTTTACCTGTGATGGGCTTGAACCAAACAACCAGACACTTAATTAAGATTACTGAGAAACGCTGCTGATGGTTAATATTCAGATGCTCTTTTATTTAATTATCCTGCTCTATCCACAAGTCTTCATCCCCAAATTGACAGCATGAGTGATCTGCACTCCATCAGAGGTGGAGCCCACCGCACAGCACAGGCAGCCTTTCAGAACACACGCTGGGAAAGGATGGGGTTGCCATAGCAACGTCATCCAGCACTCCCCTCAGCCCCCTCCTTGCCAGGCTCTCCTCTTCCCTGGCAGGTTTCTTTATTTTTTCACTTCATGATTTACATGGACACAGAGTGCAGAGGGGCAACGAATGGCACACCATGCTAAGCGCTAGATCTCTGTCTTGCTAAAGCACCCAGGATCAACAGAGTAATTATGTCCAGTTATTCCCAAAATGGGATGTACATGAGAATCATCCATAACTTAAAGCCTGGGTGCCTGGGCCTGACTCCAGACCTATGAACTCAGTCTTCCTAGTAATTCAGTCTAAGAACCCAGACTTATTTAATAAGCTCCATGAATTGCAGGGAAACACTAATTCACTCCAAATCTTTTATTTTGTACATTTAAAAAATGAGATCCTAAAGCCCTGGGAAGTGAATGAACCAAATCTCTTGACCTTTGGCAACTTATTTGTACGTGACGCTCAAACCAAACTGAATTTGATGTCCCCGGGTTCTAGGAGAATTATCTGCATGAAACTGATAAGTCCCTGGTTTTCTGGTGACATCCTTTCCCCAAACTCCCTGCATCTAATTTGATTGATTAGCTGCTTGGCTCATCTCTAAGTGTGGCTGATTATAATGATGCTCTGGAAAACCTAGAAGAAGCTTCTAGCTCCCATGTGTTTGTATTGGCTTCTATACAGATTTTCCATCAAGTAAGTAAATCTACAAACTTTATTTTTGGTCTAGATAATGGCTAAAAGTCCCTTTCTCCACCTTGTGACTATTTTACAACCCTCTGAAATTGGATTTAAAAATAACACACAGTCAATTAATTCTGATTATTTGTAAATTAAGATAAATTTATTTTCTAGTCTTCAGAATAAATGGTAACTTTTCTTTGATCCCTGAGAGTTTATGAAAGATACACTAAACATGGGACATGCTTATAGGAACAAATTAGCGACATAGTATTTTCTATTTATTTCCAATCTACCAGCTCTTGGAAACTGATTAAATGTGAGTGAATTTCTACCAAGCCAGACCCTAGGTGACTAGCAGCTCTAAGAATCAGACCCAAGATGGTTAGATTATGAAATTCTCAGTATGAATGATGCCTTTGGATAATAATGCTCTACCTCTACTTAATCCAGACTCATTTGGGAGGGTGGAGATGCAAAGAACAACCTTGTGGAGCAGATTCCACTGTTTGCCTGACTCCTTTGGGCTAAAGCAGAGCTTCTCAGCCTTACCACTGTGGACATTCTGAGCTGAATAATTCTTTGGTGCAGTGGCTTGGATTTTAGCATCATCCTTGATGACTACTGGGCTTCCCTTGTGGTTCAGCTGGTAAAGAATCTGTTTGCAATGCCGGAAACCTGGGTTTGATCCCTGGGTTGGGATCACCTGGAGAAGGGAAAGTCTACCTGCTCTAGAATTCTGGCCTGGAGAATTCCAAGGACTGTATAGTCCATGGGGTTGCAAAGAGTCAGACATGACTGAGTGACTTTCACTTGACATCTACTCACCAGCTACCGATAGCCTTCCTCTCTGTTATGAAAATCTAAAATGTCTTTGAAAGTGAAAGTGGTAGTCACTCAGTCGTGTCTGACTCCTTGTGACTCCATGGACTGTAGCCCGCCAGGCTCTTCTGTCCGTGGGATTCTCCAGGCAAGAATACTGTAATGGGTAGCCATTCCCTTCTCCAGGGGAGCCTCTCAACCCAGGGCCAAACCTGGATCTCTGTCATTGCAGGCAGATTCTTTACCATTTGAGCCACCTTGTCAAACGTCCTTTGGGGGACAAAAATTGCCCTTAATTGGTAACCACAGTTCTAAGTGTTTCCTGTCCCGGGATATCCCATCTTTGGTTCTTTCCCACAGTTACTCTTAGAATAACATTTTCCTCCATAGTTTCAGCCAAACTGCCTACTTGGTTCTTTCCTTTTTAACATCTTTATTGAGACATAATTCACATACCACAAAATTCATCCTTTAAAGTGTACATTTTGATGGTTTTAGTTTATCCACAGAGTTGGGAAGCCATCACCTCAATCTAAGTTTAGAACATGTTCATCACCTCAAAAAGAAACTATCCATCAGCATCACTCCCATCCTCTCCCTCCAGTCCTAAGCATCCACTAGTATACTTACTCTCTAAATAGATTTGCCTATTCTGCACTTTTCACACTGTTGTTCAGTTGCTAAGTCACGTCCAACTCTCTATGACTGCATGGACTGTAGCACACCAGGCATCCCTGCCCCTCACAATCTCCCGGAGTTTGCCCAAGTTCATGTCCATTGAATCGGTGATGCCATCCAACATTCTCATCCTCTGTTGCCCTCTTCTCCTTCTGCCCTCAATCTTTCCCAACAGCAGGGTCTTTCCCAATGAGTCAGTTGTTTGCATCACATGGCCAGAGTATTGGAGCTTCAGCTTCAGTATCAGTCCTTCCTCTTCTTGGGCTCTAAAATCACTGCAGATGGTGACTTTTCACTTATACAACACGTGGTCTTTTGTGATTGCCTTCATAGTGCTTTCAAGCCTCATTCATGTTGTAGTATGTCAGTAATTCATTCCTTTTTATTATTGAATAATACTTCATAGCTTGGACATACCGTATTTTGTTTATCCAGTCTTTAGTTCATGGACATTTGGGTCATTTTCATTGTTTGTCTATTGCTGTGCTGAGCATTCATGTACAATCTTTTCACATGGTTGTATATTTTTATTTCTCTTGGCAATATGCCTCAAAGTGGAACTGCTGATCATATGGTAAGTCTATGTTTAACTTTTTGAAGGACTGCCAAGCTGTTTTCCAGTGACTGCACCATGTACATTCTCACCAGCAGTGTGTGAGAATTCCAACTGTTCCACAAGTCGACTTCATTCTTGTGATCTGTCTGCATCACCAGGGGCTGTGTTCAGGTGCCGATTCAGTTTCATGGTATTACATATAATGCTGGGCCCAGAGCATGCCCTTTGGTGATAAAAATAAATATGAAAAATAAGAAGCATCCTCTTGTCTGCCATTGGTGGGGTTTTGTCATCTCCACCCATGCCAGTTATTGTCAGAATAAAGGGTTAGAAAGCAGTCATTTTAAACCAAAACCATTGGTTTAGAAAATGCTCCCCACCTCTCCCCACTTTCCTTTAAGCTCCACATATTTGACCTCATTCAAACGTACAGTGTGCTATCAGCTAATTTTGGAGAAAGTTGGCTCTCCAAAATTGGACCTTCTGTTCATGCATTTGCTGAGTTTTATTTTACTTTTTATATGTCTACAGTGACTGTTGGTTATACCAGACATTTGGGAAGCCTGGGTATTTACGAGGGCCATGAAACTGCATTGGGGTGGGGAGGGGGAACTTGGATGTAGCTTTACTATGCTCTTCCTAGGAATATGACAGATCTGTGGACTGTTTAGTTTTCCACGTTAGCCTCATGTGATTCTTAGGGTCCATTCTCATGTTCACAGCACAGCCCTGAGTAAGGAAATGGCACTAGGATTGTCATTCGCTTAACCACGGAGGCCCTGGGATGCTCTTTGAAGGTTGCAAAATGCTGGATATCAGCCTCATGTTCCTGTCTTTGAAAGCACCACTCACTTGCCCACACAGCCCATCTAATCTTGAGTTATGATAACGAGCATCTCTAGCTCCAAGGTACCACAATCAACCCAGAGTCAGACCCTCTGCCTCCCTCCAGACAAGGGGCAGCAGTAACTTCCCACATTCAGTGATGTTCAGAACAGCAAGCTCTTTAGAAAAGGCTGCCTTGACTAAATGTAATGCAGTGAAAATCCTGACCACCACCAAATTTGGAGAATCATGGCTCAACTCACTGAGGAAAAGTCAAGTATCACATAATTACTTTTAAGCCTCAGTTTGCTGTTCAGTAAGATATGGCTTAATTATCTGTAGGCTAGAGTTTTAGGTTTTGTTTTGCTTTTAAGGTTTGTATCATCTAGACCGTATTTGGAATAAGGACAAGTAGAAAGTCACATTTGCATTTTTGCAAACAGCTGGCCATCTGATCCAGAGAAATCTATTATACAGCCTTCCTTTTTTACACTTATGTCTTTAATGCCACTTTTAAATACCAGCAGTCCTCACATGCATGTAAGTCAATTTCTGAATTCCCTGTCTTATTTTCTTATTTTTAGATGGCTTAGTTCTATATAATGGCTTAATAGCCCATAAGGTTGGTCTCCACATATCAACCTTTGTTTTCAGAATTTCCTTGGATATTCCTACATGTTTATTTCTCCAGCTTACCCTTTGTGTTATGACGGGAACTTCCAGAAATAGTGCTGGTGATATTCCTATTGGGATGACAATGAAGTACAGACAATGGCCGGTACACTGGATACCTTCGCTTCGTCGGTTCCTTTTATGTGTCTTTCAGTGAACCTGCATTATCTCTTAAGAATCTCAGGACTCTCCAAAGCTTTCTGTGAAAGTTTTTGAAGATACAAAAGAGCTGAAACAATAGTAAAATGATAATCCATATACTCACGACTTAGATCCAAAAGCTGTTGACATTTGCCATACCTTATTTCTATCTAGGGACTTTTATTTGTTTTATTCCTATTTTTTACTGGGTCATTTGCAAACAAATTCCGGGCAATGTGATACTTTACGCCTAAATATATCAATATGAATCTCCTAAAAAAGACATTTGACTGCTAATCATAATATCATTACCAAATTATAGGCAGAATAATATCTTATTTCTAAATGTATCAACATGGGTCTCCTAAAAAAAGTTATCTTGCTCACCACAGTATCATTATCACACATATGTAATTTCTTTAATATCTAATATCCAATCTACACTCATATTTCTACAACTGTTCCAAAAATTCTCTATGTCTTTGGGGGTTTTATTTATTTATTTTGCAGCTTTGCTCTATCTTCTATTTATCTATTTATCTTTCTATCTATCTTGAACTATATATAATTCACATATTATGAATATCAGGGCTTCCCAGGTGGCATTAGTGGTAAAGAACCTGCCTGCCAATGCAGAAAATGTAAAGTGATGCAAGTTCGATCCCTGGATCGGGATGATTCCCTGGAGAAGGAAATGGCAATGCACTCCAGTATTCTTGTCTGGGAAATCCTATGGACAGAGGAGCCTGGGTCCATAGGGTTGAAAAGAGTTGGACACAACTGAAGCTCCTTAATACACACATAAATGTCAACCTTTTAAAATACATAATTCATAGGTTTTAGTATATTTATAAAGCCATGCAACCATCATTATGAATTCCACACAGTTTTCATTAACCCATAAAGAAATCCTGCACCCATTTAGCAATCAATTCCATGTATTACTACTCTCCATTTCCCCTCCTACAGACCTAACAACCACTAATCTAATTTCTGTCTCCAGTTCAGTTCAGTCCCTCAGTCATGTCCAACTCTTTGCGACCCCATGGACTCCAACATGTGAGGTCTCGCTGTCCATCATTAACTCCCAGAGTTTATTCAAACTCACATTCATTGAGTTGGTGATGCCATCCAACCATCTCATCTTCTGTCAGCCCCTTCTCCTCCTGCCTTCAGTCTTTGCCAGCATCAGGGTCTTTTCAAATGAGTCAGTTCTTTGCATCAAGTGGCCAAAGTATTGGAGTTTCAGCTTCAGCATCAGTCCTTCCAATGAACACCCATGACTGATCTCCTTTAGGATGGACAGGCTGGATCTCCTTGCAGTCCAAGGGACTCTCAAGAGTCTTCTCCAACACCACAGTTCAAGAGCAGCAATTCTTCGGTGCTCAGCCTTCTTCACAGCCCAACTCTCACATCCATCCATGACTACGGGAAAAACCATAGCTTTGACTAGATGAGCCCTTGTTAGCAAAGTAATGTCTCTGCTTTTTAATATACTGTCTAGGTTGGTCATAACTTTTCTTCCAAGGAGTAAGTGGCTTTTAATTTCATGGCTTCAGTCACCATCTGCAGTGATTTTGGAGCACCCCAAAATAAAGTCTGTGACTGTTTCCACTGTTTCCCTGTCTATTTGCCATGAAGTTATGGGACCAGATGCCATGATCTTAGTTTTCTGAATGTTGAGCTTTAAGCCAGCTTTTTCACTCTCCTCTCTTTCACTTTCATCAAGGGGCTCTTCAGTTCTTCTTCACTTTCTACCATAAGGGTGGTGTCATCTGCATATCTGAGGTTATTGATACTTCTCCCGGCAATCTTGATTCTAGCTTGTGCTTCTTCCAGCCCAGTATTTCTCATGATGTACTCTGCATATAAGTTAAATAATCAGGGTGACAATATACAGCCTTGGCGGACTCCTTTCCCTATTTGGAACCAGCCTGTTGTTTCACGTCCCGTTCTAACTGTTGCTTCCTGACCTGCATACAGATTTCTCTAGAGACAGGTCAGGTGGTCTGGTATTCCCATCTCTTTAAGAGCTTTCCAGAGTTTGTTGTGGTCCACCCAGTCAAAGGCTTTGGCATAGTCAATAAAGCAGAAATAGATGTTTTTCTGTCTCTAAGGGTTTGCCTATTCTGAACATTTCATATAAATAAAATCATGCAATATGTAGCCTTTTGAGTCTGACTTTGTTCAATTATGCCATTTTCAAGGTTCATCCGTGTTATAGTATAAATCAGTCCTTCATTTATCTTTTTATTACTGAAAAATATTCCCTTCTATGGATATACCTCACATTTTATTTACCTAGTCATCAAGTGATAAATATTTGGGTTTGTTTTAAAACTAGAATTTAACTAATGTCCTCCAGCTTTATTCTGTTGTTATGTCTTTTTGATACACAACAGTCCTCTACCTTTTTTGTCTGATATTAGCTTTTTAAAGAGGCTATTTGCCCCATTGAATAATCCACATTCTGGTCTTCTGTGTTTATTTCCTTAAGGCGTTGTTTAATTTTGTCAAAAATCTCAACATGGCAAAATTAAAACCACCAGATCAATAAAATAAAATTTAGTAAGAGTTTGTTGTGTGTATCAGAATAGTTTGTGAATTGAGAGCTCTCAAACCAACAGTAAAATGAGACTCAGAGGTATATGGTTATAAGACAACTTAATATAGTGAAAATGCAGAGGCTGTTTATTCTTCAAAACGATTACCTCTAGCTTTAGAGTTTTCCAAGTTACACAGCATTGGTTAAAAGTGGCTACAGCATGCCAGTTTTGGAGAAGGGCTTAAGCTTCCTTTACAGTTTTCAGAGACATTTACAAGAGACAGCCCAAGAGAAGTTTGAATCACTTTGCAAAATATGCTAAGTTTCACTTATATGTCTTAAATTGTTTTGTTTGCTTAAGGAATTTCAAGTTTGGTCTCCATCTTGTATTTTACTTGAACAACCTGCTCTTTGATATTTCTGTATTTCCTGTGAATCTAGAGTGAAGTCAAAGGCTTGACTAGGCTTAGTGAGAGCGCATTGCAAGAGATGCTGTCCTCTTCAGACTGAATCACGTAGGAAAGCCGTCAGCATCAGGTGTTGCAATGCTAATGACACTGTTCCATCAGTTGATCCAGTTGATCTTGCCACTGTGAAGGTTGGTGACTCCCTTGGATGTTAGTAAGTGTTTGGTGGAGTGATATTTTAGCACCGTGAAGACACCTTGCTCCCGAACAACTTTTCACTATCTTTTCCACATTTTTACATAAAGAACTTTATCCATTCTGTTCTGTAAGAGTTCCACATGGGATATAAAATTTTATGTATCTTATTAAGTTTATTTCCAGTATTTAAAAATTATTTGGGCTTCTTTTTAAAATGAAATCTTTACTACAATATATTTTCAAGTTGGCAGTAACAAACTCTTCCCCAATAGAACATCTCATTTTTCTCTAACTCATAGAAGCTTCCTTGATAGCAATGAGTGTGATAATCCCAGGGTTACCTGCCTCTGGACTTGGGGAGAGAGAGAAATATATCCCTATGCTTAAGCCACAGTTGTATTTGTTTTGTTGTCATGAAGACTCTACTATAGGTAGCTAGAAAAGCTATTAATTTTTGCATTTTAATTTTGTAACCAGTAATCACTTTGAATTATTCTATTGTTCATAATTTTTTGGTTTCTTTTTATGTTTTTAATTTTTGTTTCTATTTATTTTATTATAGACAATAAAAAGGTCTACAAATAATGATACATTTTCTGCTTTCTCTCTAACATGTAAACCCAATGCCTTTTGGGACATTGGAAGCCCTCTTCCCCAAATCAACAAATATTGGCTCACAAGATTCTGGCTTTCATAATATATATTTCAAAATCATTTGGAGTAATAGACAAGTGTGTTGTAAAGCAATTTTGTTTGGTTTTCATAGATAGATGTTAAATATTCTTAAATTTCCCCCTTAATTTCTTAACTGTTATTATTATAATCTACCATCTAGTATAGGCATTTATTTATAGTATAATATGGATATAATATATAATATAGTTCACTTTATTATTAGATTTTACACCATATTTAATATTTATTAATTCTTAAACATTCTTGAATTTTAGGGGTTAACTTCTCCTTGATCTTAAGGTGCTAATGGCCTCCATCTGCTTATATTTTTATTTAAAAATTTAACATTATTTTGTGTGATATTGAATTCAAGCTATATCAAAAATTTCAATCTATTCTCCAATGATGTGGATGAATTTTCCTTAAACTCTTGAGGCTATTTTTCTTGCTCTCAGATCTTTAGTTTAAAAGCTGTGAAAATTTAGGATTTTTCTGTAGCTTAGTGGATTGGGAGTTGGAAATACTTCTATGTTCTCTCTAGAAATTTTAATCGTCTTGAACCAAGGTTTACTCTCTTTGGTCCAGGAGATACTTATGGACATCTGCACATTTCACGTCATTCTCCAATTCAGAACTGGGTTTTATGGCCTTACTCTCACAAACATCTCGTTCTTCCCTTCCCCAATGTCACCTGAGTCTTATGTCAACTTCACATCCTCCAACAAGAGAAGGGAAAATATAGGTGAGACATGCGAGTCTTCAAGAGGAAAGAAGAACCTTCAAGAGGGAGGAAGTAGAGGGAGGAAACTCCACTACGCTTTCCCCCTCCTGCAAAGAACCTTGGCATGTTTATTTCCTCTTTGTCTTCTATTCTTCTAGATTCCTAATCGTCTTTGAAGATAATTAGTTCAGAGTCATTATGATTATTTTGTTTTCTAGTTCCCTTTTCTTACAGCAGAAGAAACAAAATGGCAAAGCCTGATAGAATTTTTAATCTCTCTTGGGAACTCAAGGTGGTTGAAACATTTATTTTCATAGATGTTTCATTTATTTCTGGACCACCTACACATCTTTTTAATTCACTCTTCTTAGAATTTGAGCAGATTTCTAAAGATTCTTGTCCACATACCTTCTCTCCCCAGCACTGCTTTGGAGGGGGGTGGGGAAGGGGCTCTGAGTCACAGCAAAATCTTCCATCTTTGCTTCAAATATTAGAACATAGAGTGTTGTGTTCTTATCTAACTTCTGGTCACCTTTCTGGCAATTTGTAATTTCTGCCCAACTTGAAAGTTTAAAAAACTGAGTTTTCACATAGCAGCATTCTTCCATTTTACCTCCGACATGCAAGAGTAATCGTTTTAAACTAATAATATATCAACACAGAGCCAGTTACAGCTTATCCTACAAAAGACTGTGATATATACCAAGCACAATTTATACCCACAGCTTATCATTTTAGTTCAGGTGTGATATTTACATAACGCAACATTGTGTCACCAAAATTATACCTTAGGCAATGCACCAAAACAACCTAGTAATATTATTTTTTGAACAACCCTTTAAAATGTTATTTGATAATAACAAGCTGTAGGAATACTGACTTGGTATAAACTCTGAAGCTCAATTTCAGAAGAAATAATCAATGAAAACTCACCAAAAGCATCTGGAAATTAAGTAAATAAATCCAGAAATTACATCAGCTTGATCATGTATAATTTAATAAAATTCTTGGTGTCTTTGTTTTTCCAGATATAGAGGGATAAGTATACTCCCCAGTATTTTTCATTGGGAATTTGTCTTCTAGCTCAGCTAGAATTTTCAAGAATGGTCTGTGAGTGAAGGATGAGAGCTGAGGCACAGAACTCAGGATTCTGAGTGTTAAGAGTCTGCTCCCACCATGACCAAAACAGGCTTCATTGTGCAGAACAGGAGGAGAATGACAATAGCAGCCACCAATGACCCGAGGGTGGCTGGATATGCAGAAGGCATCCCTGTCTCCACATCCTCTCCCCTCCGGTCATACGCCTCCTCCTGATTTGCTCTTGGACTCTAGGTTGGGACCGCCGCTGCTCATTTGGGCTTACTCTATGATTATCTAGGACTATGCTCTACTGGTTATTTAAACATGTGCAGACCTGCCCTGTATGTGGATTTTCTCCATGGAAGCCTCTTCAGCTGGCTGGATCAGCCCAAACAAAGCTGCACATTTTGAAAATATCTCAAGCTGTTTCTAAGGCACATTCAGATGTGGCAATCACTGAGGACTTTTAAGTTGTTGTTTAGTTGCTCAGTCATGTCTGACTCTTTGTGACCCCATGAACTGTAGCCCACCAGGCTCCTCTGACCATGGAATTTTTCAGGCAAGAATACTGGAGTGGGTTGCTGTTTCCTTCTCCAGGGGATCTTCCCGATTTAGGGATGGAAACGTGTCTCTTACATCTTACATTGACAAGCGGGATTCTTTATCACTGAATCACCAGGGGAGCCCATTCTGCCAATAGAATGATTCTAAAGCACTCAAATTCCAGAAGACCACTTACACACCTGTTAAGTGAGACATCACTGTATTTTAGATATGAGGGTAAAGCAGCAGTCTCATCCTAGCAAAAAGCACCAAAGTACCATGACCACATGCATATGATTCTTCTCTCTCTCCCGTGCCCCCTCCCACCCTCCCTCCGGGCGAGAGCGGGAATTGAGGAGCCTGGCCTGTTTCAGTCCGTGGGGTTCGTAAAGAGTCAGACACAACTTAGTGACTGAACAACAATCTAGTTGGAGACAGAAAAGTATACCCGAAATAACAGAATATTATATATACCATTTCAGAATGTATTGGACCCTGTCTCTCCCAAGAAATACATTCTGAATTTTTGTAGAAAGGATACCTGAGTTCAAATAACAAGTAAATAAGAAAATAATAGACACCTATACTTCTCACACGTATTTTCATACCACAAGACTCTTATAAGAAACCAAAGAAAGGAGAAAAAGAAGTCAAGTTCAGGAAGGTGGAGAAAACTATCAGTTCACGATCTTGTCTATAAAAGCAAAGATGACTTTGAAAAATTGTTTTATGACCATTAAATTTTGGAAATAATATGTTGAGAGATTTGCAACACATATTAGCAAGATATAGATTCTGGGAAGTCCTGTCGATTAAAATAAACAACGGTTTCCTCATGCAAAGTCTATTTATATCCTCACAGAACATAAATTTGACTGGAATCAATCCTCCTAAAACAAAATTTCCATTAAGAAATGGAAGTAGGAAGTAAGGACCTAAATGTTCTCCTCCTATCAGCAACTGTGACTCTGAGCTCTAGAACATGAGAATTCAGATCTCCCTATCATGTCTAGGTAAAGTCACCACTTGACACTCCCAGTTCTCAGGGTAAATGTCCCTCATTCTTAATATGTGGCAACTCACATAATTAATGAAATGTTCTGCGTAAGCTAATTACAACTCCTTTCTTCAGATTCAGAATTATTATAGCTTCCAACTCACCTCCAACTTGAATAGGCAAACTATTCACTTCTGCTGACTGAGAGAAGGGTGTATTCTTTTGTTTATCAAGAGGGTCAATTTATCAGTCTCCCTAGCTGTATTTCTTGAAATGAAAAAGTCACTTTTTATTCTTGTCCTTAGAAGATTGAGGCTTATCGTCATTCCAGGTTTGATTTTTCCACAAAAGCCCAGAGTTCAGAATGCTGTTGCCATCTACACATTCCTGGATGTTCTGATGAAATGTGTTTGGTGAGTTTACAACCAAGTGAATGAGTCAACAACCTACAACCAGACACTAGGGCTGAGCAGGAAAGCCCCTTTGAACATGTAAATGGATAGGACCATCTTTGGAGAGGACCTTAGATTGGACTCCTAGGAAGAGACACTAAAAAAGAATTTGTCAGGGCCATATTAAGGAGGTTCTCCCAGGAGAAACCAGTGAAGGAGTGGAGAAGCTAGACAAGGGGAGGGGAGGAAGCCAAGCAAGGGTGTGACTGCAGATAGACTGCACCCTGAGGGAGCTCTGGAGCAGAAGGAGCTGGGCCTTCATCTGTCCCACTCTCCAGTCTTTGCTAATAGCCACCGTGGTGGGATCTGAAACTCAAGAGAGAATGTTAGTCACTCAGTCGTGTCCAACTCTGTGTGACCCCATGGACTGTAGCCCACCAAGCTCTTCTGTCCATGGGATTCTCCAGGCAAGAATACTGGAGGAGGCTGCCATTCCCTTCTCCAGGGGATTGTCCCAGCCCAGGGATAAAACCTGGGTCTCCTGCATTGCAAGCAGATTCTTTACTGTCTGAGCCAACAGGGAAGCCTTCCTTAAACTCAAAGGTATGTCCCGTTCTGCACACCTGGGCCAAGTGGCTCTAGAAACCCAATGACCTGTCTTCAAGGAGAATCAAGGCAAAGGCCATTAAAAGCAAAAACAAACCTGAACCAAGGGAGAGGGAAAGAAATGATCAAAGAGATTAAGATGTGGATGCAGTCCCTAGGGTGTCTGATACAAAGGTTGCAGAGAAGCCCATGCAAACCCAACCAAGCCAACAATCATTGCCTCTGGGTCCCCAGGGTCAACTCAGTTGTCCTTTCAGTTTCAGTAAACATCCATCTCTTTTCTATGCGAACAAAGCCAGCGTGACCAACGGTAAAACTTCCTCCTCTTTAGGAAGAAACCCTCTTCTTCTACACTTTCTCCTCTTTGAGCTAGGAATAGGACAGTCCCCTTGCAATAATTCACCTCTCCATCTTATTTATATCTAATGGTTTGATTCCATTGTGCAGAGACACAGGCTGCCTGAGCGCTGCTAGAGTTGGGACCATTCGTTCTCAACCCATGTGGATTCTACAGAGATGAATAAATTCACTTGCCTTTAGAGAAAGTGCCATCTGTTAGCACCCCAGAAAGTAGCACTGATATATGATTCATTAGCTTATGTATATTCTAATATGATCCGTGGGTTAAAAATCATTTTTGCAGACCTTTGTGGATCTTATGACTCATTTTGGAATAGTCTCCCTTTATTTCCATTTTATTATTTGGCTCCAGAATCAAAATTAGAAGCTGAAGTGAATATATTATGGCTCATACTGTCTCTTGGTTTCTGTATGCATAATACCAAGTATTTGCAATTAAATAAAAGCTAATGAAGAATTTCGCAAAGTAATACCATTCAAAACTAAAGAAGCTTAGACAAGGTTGAATTTCTAGTACATGGAGTCTATTCTTAAATAACTCATGTTTTCCCTTAAAACCAGGAATAACATTACATTGCTGGCTCTCGCCCTTCCAAACAGCAGCGCCTCCAGTGCTCTGTAAAACAAACCTCATGCATATCTCTGGGCACCATGATGGTGTCCCACATTTTTTCACAAACAAATATTGCTGGAAGAGAAATGGCTGCCTTCCTCCTTCTTCCTTTTCTGCTCCAGGCTCCATGGTGGTGTCCACTAAGTTTGCAAAGGTTGGTGAAACTCCAGAAAGATGTCTCTCTCTCATTTCTAGCACTGGCTGCAAGACGTCCCCTCAGGCATATTCCTGTTGGAGCCTGCTGTTTCTTGGATAAAATTCAGGAATACCACCACCACCACCCCCCCAAAAAAAACACAACTGAATTCAGGAGGCAGTGCCAGAAATCCTGCAGCCTTCAAATTTTTGAAGCTATTTTGTATTTCAAGCAGAAGTAGGGAGATTTTATACTACATGTTGTTACCTTCGGGCATGTTCATGCTAAGTCACTTCAGTTGTGTCTGAGTCTTTGTGGCCGCATGAACTGTAGCCCACCAGACTCCTCTGTTCATGGGGTTTTCCAGGCAAGAATATGGGAGTGGGTTGCCATTTCCTTCTCCAGGGGATCTTCCCAACCCAGAGATTGAACTCATGTCTTATGTCTCCTGCATTGTCAGGAGGTTTCTTTACTGCTGTGTGTATGCTAAGTCACTTCAGTGGTGTCCGACTCTTTGTGATCCTATGGAATATAACTCCTCTATCCATGGGATTCTCCAGGCAAGAACACTGGAGTGGGTTGCCATTTCCTTCTCTATTAGTGCCAGCCAAATAATATTAAATATCCAGACTTTATTATTTACATTACTATTTGCTTATAAAATTCCTTCTCCCTAGGACCAAAGGTGAAAGAGTTCTTCATGTAGATTTTGCAAATTGATGGGCAATATGACTTCATTCTTTGCTTCCCTAGTAAATTCCTCACTAATTCCTAGTACTTGTGGAGTTACCTGAGAGCTTCAGTGGAGGAAAGGAAGAGATAGGCATGTAAAGGCCCCACAGAGGAAACTCAGCTACATGTGTGCTTTACAAGTGTATTTATGGTAAGAAGGCAGTTTTCTTCTGAATGTAGTATTATGATTGTTTGAAGGAAATTAGCTATTACAGTTCTAACTTGAGTCAAATGCTCTGAAAACTAAAGATGCATCCCTTTGTGTAAAAAAAAAATACATTAGAAATGTCTCTGCCAATCAGTCGGCTTCTTCCCACCCACTGTGTGTTTCTCCAGCTCCCGCGATGGCTCAGAGAATGTTAAAGAAAAATTACTTTACGCTGTCTGTCAGAGTAATGAAATATTTTTGTTGCTGCCGGCTGTGTCATAATGAACTCTGGTTATAAAAGGTGAAGGGGGCAGGAAGCTTACTGGAGTTAGTTATAAGATTGAACAGTTTGCCTCCATATTTGGCTTATAGTAGGCTAGAGAGATGATGTCTAGGGGAGAGAAAGTTGAAAAGCTTTGGTGTTCTTGAGAAGAAGGAAACTCTCAGAGGTGAGCCGTGTAGAAAGTCTGAGGGTATCAACCCACACCAAGGAGATGAGGCGGGAAGCTGGAGCAGCAATGTTTCAGCAGAAGTGTCTAGTGGATGATGTGTCCACCTTGGATCCCTATACATGCTCAGTTATGTCTGACTGTGCGACCCCATGGATGATAGCCCTTCAGGCTCCTCTGCCCAAGGAAAATGTCCATTGGATTTTCCAAGCAAAAATACTCGAGTGATTTGCCATTTCCTCCTCCAGGGGATCTTCTTGACCCAGTGATTGAACCTGCATCTCTTGCATTGCAGGCAGATGCTTTACTGCTGATCCACCAAGGAAACCCACATTTGATGGAAAGTTATATACTCATGTAGCACTGCCTACACACCTCCTACAGTGCAATCACTTAAAACAAGAAGCATAAATTTAGCCCATGAGTCCCTATGTTTATAATATGTGCTGTGCTCAGGTGAGTAGTAGTTCTGCTATTTGCAGGGCTCACTCACATGTGTGGAGGGTGGCTTGCTGTTGACTGATTGTGATCAGCTTCATCTGGGGTGACTCAATATTGTCTCATATGCCCATCATCCTCCAGAAAACTGATCCAGGTGTTCATAGCAAAGACAGAGATGATGCAAGGGAGAGTAAGCTAAAATAGGCTAAGGCCCCATCAAGCCTTTGCTGGCAAGGTGTCTGCCAACAAGTCACCCGGCTGAGCCTAGCATCAAGGAGTGACAGGTTTCCCAAGGTGGCAAGTACCACACTGCAAAGTCTCATGGTGAAGAGGTGGGTGCAAGGAGGGATGATGAGTCAGGTCATATTTGTAATCCAGCACATTAACTTTCCCAGGTAGCTCTAGTGGTAAAGAATCTGCCTGCCAATGCAAGAGACACAAGAAATGTGGGTTTGATTCCTGTATCAGGAAGATCCCCTAGAGTAGGAAATGACAGCCCACTTCAGTGTTCTTGCCTGGAGAATCCTACGGACAGAGGAGCCTGGAAGGCTATATAGTCCATAGGGTCACTAGGAGTCGGACACAATTTAGCACACAATGAACGATTAACCATTCTAGCTTATGCTGTTTTGTCAATTCTATGTGATCAGGCTTCTTAAGCAAAACAAAGGTACCACCAAGATCAGGAACTATTCACATTTAGAATAAAGCCAAGTGCTCAGGAAACCTACTGGATACAGTATCTTTTTAATCAGTGGTACACAGGAGAAAAATAGCACCAGTTCTAAGCACTGATACAGCTCCATGTTTCTCCGCTGTGTACCTTGAAATAGTGTATGCCACGTTTGTTATTTAACATTTGTATAACACTTCCCTATGTGCCATGTGTCTCACAACAATATTTAGGAATTATTCTCACAACAGCTTAGGGAACGTGGTGCTATGCTTATTTCAGTTTATCCTGAAGGTGGCTAGATGGCAGATGTGTCCCAGCAGCAGCAGAGTGAGTAAGTTTCATCGGTCCCCTGGGTATTCAGTTTATACCAGCAAACATGTTTCTGGCTGAACTGACTGATGGTTAGACTGAAGTAAATAAACCAAACAGATGTTTTAGCAACATGTTTTCACAGCTTCAAGGGACATTAAGGATTTTAAAGAGAACAATTCATTTTCTCCAGCTTGTGATAGATGATTTGGTTTTATAACTGATGATCTATAGAACTTTTATATATGGTGAATCGCCTGTAGTCTAACATATACCATCCCCAGTGAACTTGGAGTGTCAGGCTGTGGACTTAAAAATTGTTCACAACCTAAAAGTTGAGTTAGGTTGGTGGGAGTTATATTTGGTGGGAATTTTTAGGACTTCAAACCTGGGAGATAGCATCTCAAGTAACCCTGAGAAAACTGCTCTGAAGAGGCAAGGAAGAGAAGGGGCCGGTTTATACAGAAGTTTTGCAAAAAAGGAGTGGTAGTCTGAATATCAAAAGGTTGCTGTTATTAAAAGAAAACAAGATTCCACTTTAAAGAATTTAACACTTTTCTATGTATGGGAAGATGCAAGAGTCTGGATTCACTGAGATCACTCCTTTCATATGCATCTCGTCATATGTCAGATGTCATCAGCTGGAAGCAGGTGGCTACACTGAAGCCCTGAGGCCCAAGGCAAATGAGGAGAGCATGAGCAAGTTTGCTGCACACACAGTGAAGCCAGAGCAAATCTGCTTAAATGTGAAACAGAGGCATTTTGTCCTGGCCTCCTTTCTAAAACTGAATAAAAACAACAAGGAGAACAACAGTAATTTTTAAAGAGAGAGAGAGTGAATGAGAATATTGGTCAATGTTCAAACAGGAAACAAAAGCCACCCTAGTTACTTGAACAAGGCAAGTTTAATCCAAATAATGATTAACCAGTAGAAAGTAATTAACTGCCAGAAGGGGTAAAGAGAACTAAAAGAAGTACAAAAGTACGGGTATAGAAGTCAGCTGCTTTCCCTCAGCTGAGTGGCCAAGGAAGGAACTAAGGATGCGGACAGAAGTCTCCCCATCCTTTCCTAAGGCAGAGATGCAGGTGACGGCACCACAGAGGTAGGAAATGAAATGCCACCCTTCAGTGATTTTCAACTGGAAGAAGCCTCCCTGAGTGCAGGCTGATTCGAGGTGGTGGTGAGCGTGTGAGAGGAACAGGCTGGGATCCTCGGACTCTTGTGTTTGAGTACTTGGTATTTAAATCACTCCAGTTAGTCCTCCCACGTGGAATCCTTTTTATCTGCCTCTCCCATTACTCACCTTTCATCTGCCCCAGATACTCCCCATCCCCATTCTATGTCCCAAATCCCCACAAACAATACAAGGAGTTTCACAGGGCGAGGCTTAGTCCCATTTTGTGCACTTGTTCTTTCCTATTGCCTTGAATGATAATAATGTACATTTTTTATCTCCTCTCTATTAGACTAGAAACCCTCTATTTTTAACCTTGCAACTCCTTAGAGCAGCATAGTCCAGTACAGTAGTTATGAGACAGCTGGGGCTGTTAAAGCATGTGAAAGATGTCTAGTCCAAATTCAGAGAAGTGCAAGAGCAAAAGACTACCTAGATTTCATCCGCTTGGTATGAAAAAAAGAATGTAAAATATCCCATTAATAACAAATTTTATGTTGATTACGTGTTAAAATAATATTTTGAATGGGTTTCTTTAGTGGCTCAGTGGTAAAGAATCCATCTTTGAGCTGTTTTGCAGATACTGAAACTCCCATCAGGTGGAATGAGTGTTGCCCACAAGCACATAACCCCAGATCAGTTGGAACCAGAAGGGTAATGATTCTGACTCCCAATTACTTCGCCACCAACCAATCAGAAGTATGTCCACGATCTGATCATGCCCTCTTTGAAACATTTCTATAAAAGTCCTCACTGCCCCATCCAGGTCAGGGCACAGTTTTGGCAGCATTAGACCACTGTGGCCCTCTTTGCTGGCAATACAATAAAACTATTCTTTACTTCTTCACCCAAAACTCTGCCTCCAAGATTTAATTCAGTGTCGGGCTACAATTCAGCTGGATTTGTAGCTGATTTCAGCTACAAAGGCTGGATTCAGCTTCACTGTAAACATCAGTTCAAAATAGAAAGGGAACATTTTAACACTCAAAAGCAGGCAATAAGTGAACTCAAATGAAAGAGAACAGTGGTCAATGTTACACAATTAATTTTAAAGCAAACAAAAGAAATAGGATACAAATTTAAATTTCCAAGTGCAGAGCAAGAGCGATGCAAACTGCTCCTCTGAGTTATTCTATTGTGAGCCATTGTTTTCTTGACACAATTGTCAGTTTGAGGGCAGCTGTTGAGCAGGAAGGGGTGTTGCTCAGTTCAGCTTGTTAGCTCTTTGTTTTGAGCACACTGGCTGAAAATGCAGTTTGGCATGGGAACAGCAGTGAAAGTGGACCGGACACAGTTAACATGACTTCAGTCCAACTGGAATATTCTAAGCCATGCTGTGTGGGAACACCCAAGACGGTCGGGTCATGGTGGAGAGGTCTGACAGAATGTGGTCCACTGGAGAAGGGAATGGCAAACCACTTCAGTATTCTTGCCTTGAGAACCCCATGAACAGTATGAGAAGGCAAAAAGATAAGACGCTGAAAGATGAATTCCCCAGGTCGGTAGGTGCCCAATGTGCTACTGGAGATCAGTGGAGAAATAACTCCAGAAAGAATGAAGGGATGGAGCCAGAGCAAAAACAATACCCAGATGTGGATGTGACTGGTGATAGAAGCAAGGTCCGATGCTGTAAAGAGCAATATTGCATAGGAACCTGGAATGTTAGGTCCTTGAATCAAGGCAAATTAGAAGTGTCAAACAGGAGATGGCAAGAGTGAATTTCGACATTCTAGCAATCAGCGAACTAAGATGGACCGGAATGGGTGAATTTAACTCAGAAGACCATTATATCTACTACTGTGGGCAGGAATCCCTTAGAAGAAATGGAGTAGCCATCATGGTCAACAAAAGAGTCCAAAATGCAGTACCTGGATGCAATCTCAAAAATGACAGAATGATCTCTGTTCGTTTCCAAGGCAAACCATTCAATATCACGGTAATCCAAGCCTATGCCCCAACCAGTAATGCTGAAGAAGCTGAAGTTGAACAGTTCTATCAAGACCTACAAGACCTTTTAGAACTAACACCCAAAAAAGATGTCCTTTTCATTATAGGGGACTGGAATGCAAAAGTAGGAAGTCAAGAAACACCTGGAGTAACAGGCAAATTTGTCCTTGGAGTACGGAATGAAGCAGGGCAAAGGCTAATAGAGTTTTGCCAAGAGAATACACTGGTCATAGCAAACACCCTCTTCCAACAACACAAGAGAAGACTCTACACATGGACATCACCAGATGGTCAACACCAAAATCAGATTGATTATATTCTTTGCAGCCAAAGATGGAGAAGCTCTATACAGTCAGCAAAAACAAGACCAGGAGCTGACTGTGGCTCAGATCATGAACTCCTATTGCCAAACTCAGACTTAAACTGAAGAAAGTAGGGAAAACCACTAGTCCATTCAGGTATGACCTAAATCAAATCCCTTATGATTATACAGTGGAAGTGAGAAATAGATTTAAGGGACTAGATCTGATAGAGAGCCTGATGAACCATGGATGGAGGTCATGACATTGTACAGGAGACAGGGATCAAGACCATTCCCATGGAAAAGAAATGCAAAAAGGCAAAATGGTTGTCTGAGGAGGCCTTACAAATAGCTGTGAAGAGAAGAGAAGTGAAAAGCAAAGGAGAAAAGGAAAGATATTCCCATTTGAATGCAGAGTTCCAAAGAATAGCAAGGAGAGATAAGAAAGACTTCCTCAGCGATCAATGCAAAGAAATAGAGGAAAACAACAGAATGGGAAAGACTAGAGATCTCTTCAAGAAAATTAGAGATACCAAGGGAATATTTCACACAAAGATGGGTTCGATAAAGGATAGAAATAGTATGGACCTAACAGAAGCAGAAGATATTAAGAAGAGGTGGCAAGAATACACAGAAGAGCTGTACAAAAAAGATCTTCACGACCCAGATAATCACGATGGTGTGATCGCTCACCTAGAGCCAGACATCCTGGAATGTGACGTCAAGTGGGCCTTAGAAAGCATCACTATGAAGAAAGCTAGTGGAGGTGATGGAATTCCAGTTGAGCTATTTCACATCCTGAAAGATGATGCTGTGAAAGTGCTGCACTCAATATGCCAGCAAATTTGGAAAACTCAGCAGTGGCCACAGGACTGGAAAAGGTCAGTTTTCATTCCAATCCCTAAGAAAGGCAATCCCAAAGAATGCTCAAACTACTGCACAATTGCACTCATCTCAGACGCTAGTAAAGTAATGCTCAAAATTCTCCAAACAGGCTTCAGCAATGCATGAACCGTGAACTTCCAGATGTTCAAGCTGGTTTTAAAAAAGGCAGAGGAGCCAGAGATTAAATTGCCAACATCCGCTGGATCATCGGAAAAGCAAGAGAGTTCCAGAAAAACATCTATTTCTGCTTTATTGACTATGCCAAAGCCTTTGACCGTGTGGATGACAATAAACTGTGGAAAATTCTGAAAGAGATGGGAATACCAGATCACCTGACCTGCCTCTTGAGAAACCTGTATGCGGGTCAGGAGCAACAGTTAGAACTGGACATGGAACAACAGACTGGTTTCAAATAGGAAAAGGAGTACGTCAAGGCTATATATTGTCACCCTGCTTGTTTAACTTATATGCAGAGTACATCATAGAAACACTGGGCTGGAAGAAGCACAAGCTGGAATCAAGATTGCCGGGAGAAATATCAATAACCTCAGATATGCAGATGGCACCACCCTTATGGCAGAGAGTGAAGAGGAACTAAAAAGCCTCTTGATGAAAGTGAAAGAGGAGAGTGAAAAAGTTGGCTTAAAGCTTAACATTCAGAAAACTAAGATCATGGCCTCTGGCCCCATCACCTCATGGGAAATAGATGGGGAGACAGTGGAAACAGTGTCAGACTTTATTTTTTGGACTCCAAAATCACTGCAGATGGTGACTGTAGTCATGAAATTAAAAGACGCTTACTCCTTGGGAGGAAAGTTTTGACCAACCTAGACAGCGTATTAAAAAGCAGAGACATTACTTTGCCAATAAAGGTCCGTCTGGTCAAGGCTATGGTTTTTCCAGTGGTCATGTATAGATGTGAGAGTTGGACTGTGAAGAAAGCTGAGCGCCAAAAAACTGATGCTTTTGAACTGTGGTGTTGAAGAAGACTCTTGAGAGTCCCTTGGACAGCAAGGAGATCCAACCAGTCCATCCTAAAGGAGATCAGTCCTGGGTGTTCATTGAAAGGACTGATGCTGAAGCTGAAACTCTAGTACTTTGGTCACCTCATGCGAAGAGTTGACTCATTGGAAAAGACCCTGATGCTGGGAGGGATTGGGGACAGGAGGAGAAGGGGACGACAGAGGATGAGATGGCTGGATGGCATCACCGACTCGATGGGCATGGGTTTGGGTAGACTCCGGGATTTGGTGATGGACAGGGAAGCCTGGGGTACTGTGACTCATGGGGTCGCAAAGAGTCAGACACGACTGAGTGACTGAACCGAACTGAAGGTGATTGATCGCTGAGGCTCAGGCCTCACACTGACATCACTCCAGCAGTCTTCCTGGATGTAGTTCCCAAACTCACCCATGTTCTCCATGGCTGGTGTAGACCAGGGTTCTCATTTTTCAGGGCTGCAGGAAAGAGGCTGCAGGGCTGACTGCTTGGCCAGTGCCTCCCCAGCTCATACTGTGCAGGCTCAACACGAAAGCAGGGAATTTGTCTGAAAAAGATGCTGTCCCCATGAAAGATCACAGAGCAAACACTGGTATGTTAATGGAAAGCTGATGCAAATCCTACCTGAAGAGCGCTAGTGTCATCAAAGAAAAAACAGAACTGGACAGAAGTTAAAGAGGACAGATTTTATTAAATAGACAATGGCAAGAGAGGAAGGGGGAGCCCAAGTTAGCACTGGGCTGGATTCTGAATACAACCAGAACAAGTGGGGATTTTTAAGTTAAGGAGCAAGTTGTGGGGAAGGGGTAGAAGGTTACTAAGAGGAGATATCAAGTCTGAGAGGATGCTGGCTGAGCTGACCCAATAGGATTCTTGCTAAAGGCAGGCCAGGGTGATCAACTACCATCTGGGGTGTGGGAGGGGATGGTAGGGACGAGGAATTTGACCATGGAGAATTCTTCCTAAACTGACTTAGATGGATTTTTGCTGAAATTGGTTTCTACAAGAAGCACACAGATGGGTCTTTTCTGGGGGTTGGGGAAAGGGTTCAGGAGGCCTAATCAAAGTTTGGCCAAGCAAAGAATCTTTGTGAGTGTTTCGTCCATAAGCTACCATGATACTGCTATCAACTATCTGCCATGGGCACTTGCCATCTACCTCTACCTGGATTAAATCACGTGCTGCTGCAGCTGCTGACCTTCAACACCCCTTGAAAGGGACTCAGGGTGGAGAGCAGAAATAAGTCACTCTGTGCTCTGGGGAAGCAGGGAACTGGCGGGACAGGTCTTCAGATAGCTTCCCTGGTGGCTCAGAGGGTAACGCATCTGCCCGCAATGCGGGAGACCTGGGTTCGATCCCTGGGTCAGGAAGATCTCCTGGAGAAGAAAATGGCGACCCACTCCAGTACTCTTGCCTGGAAAATCCCATGGATGGAAAAGTCTGGTGCAGGCTATAGTCTGTGGGGTCTCAAAGAGTCAGACACGACTGAGTGACTTCACTTTCACTTTTCAGGTCTTCAGTTAGTTATATATTTTCAGGAGCTCATTTTATGAGCCCACTTCTTATATCTCCTCATATCTAGAAAAGCTCTAACTTTGTTCATGGTAATGTCTGCTCCTCATGATCAGCAGAAATCATCTGCAAAAAATATGTGCTGGATTGCATGTACTCCCCCTTCACCAAAATCACATAATATTGACCTTCCTCCTTTACCTCTTTGGAGCAGTTTCTCAGAACTATCTGAGGTACTGTCTCCTGGGCTGTAGTCCTCATTTTCCCCTAAATAAAACTTTATTCACAACCTTCTGGTTGTGCTTTTTTCAAGTCGACACTGTTTTATCTATATCCTCAAGTGGACCTAGAATCACTCCTTTTCCTATCAGTACAAAGATTAACATAATCACTGCCTTTGGCCCTCAATGCCCCTCCTCTAAGATCTGTGTACTCTGTATTGGAACATCCTCTGCTCATCAGGATACTGGATGGCGAGGGGGTGGTGGGGAGAGGAAGATGGTGGAAAGAGACAGAGGAGGTGGTTATTTCACCTGCAGCTCTTGGATTTCTCAGCTGTCAGTTCCTCTGGGATATCATCACCTGCCAATTGAGAGGCTCTTATCCTGGGGCTTCACTGATAGCTCAGTTGGTAAAGAATCCGCCTGCAATGCAGGAGACCTGGTTTCGATCCCTGGGTTGGGAAGATCCCCTGGAGAAGGAAAAGACTACCCACTCCCATATTCTGGCCTGGAGAAATCCATGGCCTATATAGTACATGGGGTTGCAAAGAGTTGGACAGGACTGAGCAACTTCCACTTCACTTAGACTGGGCTGAACAAACATTATCATCTGCATGCAAAGCCGCACTTTTAAATCAGTCTCTGCTTCACAGCTCTCCAGAAGGCAAGGGCAATTTCTCAAAGCTTCCTTCCAATGAGAAAAGACAAAAATAATGGAAAAGAAAAATTTTGGTTGGAAAATAAAAATTTTGGTAGGAATCTATTTTCCAGAAAAAATGTTTGCATTGATGTGGCCCTTTCTTCACTCACCATTTTTTTTGTGTACTGCTTCTGGAAGATCCCTTATTTATAAATATCTAAAAAGCAGAAAGTTTCTTTTAAAAAAAGAAAATGACATTTTTCCCTTCTCTGCATTGATCTTAGGACTTGCGTGCTGACAGCTAGCAGCCTGACTTCTGCAATCAAATGCACCAAGATCCAGGTTTACAATATGAGCCTTACAAGCTAGACTGTGCAGGTGGTCTTCCCACACAGGTGAGAGTATTTCTTAGCAAGATAAGAAGAGAGAAAGCTGTAAGGAAGAGGGCCTGCCATCCTGTCACCTGTGTACTTCCTTTAAGATATAATTATTTATTTGCATAATTAGCATTGTCTTTTCACTATGTCTAATTACCATGCGAAAAAACACAAATACACATTTAAATACAGTCAAGACCAATGCTACAGGGACTTCCCTGGTGGTCCAGTGGTTAAGACTTCACCTTCCAGTTCAAGAGGTGCATGTTTGATCCCTAATTGGGCAGCTAAGGTCTCACATGCCTGGAGGCCAAAATAACCAAAACAAGAAAAAAAAGCAATGTTGTAACAAATTCAGTAAAGACTTTAAGAAAATGATTCACATTAAAAAAAAATAAATAAATAAGAAATAAAAGACCAATGCTACAATCTGTTATCTTTCTCATACCAAACTTCATCTATTTCTAATCACGCAGGAGCTCACCATGATAAGAATTTTTCTACCCTCCTTGTAATGTACTAGAAGAATGAGGACCCAGACACAAGGTTCAGTCACTCAGTGACTGCAGGTGTGGGTCTGAGAGAGCCTTCATCTGCTCACTTCCTTCCTTGGAGAAGTCATCCCCAGCCCTTCCTGTTAGCATTTCCTCTGACTACACCAGAAAGGGTTCTTTCTCCCTTTTCCTTCTTACCTTCTTTTCTTTTAAGAAAACCTCTTTGCTCCAGTGATTTGGCCAGAGCTAAAAGAAAATCACCCCAGCTTATACTGCAGTCAGTTTCCTGTCCTTTGAAGCTTAACCGGTTTAACGTACTTAGCTCCAAATGCCAGAGATGAACACTTCACCACGTCAGAATCTTCCAGTCCATCCTAAATCTATTCCCCAAAAGATGTTTCTTTTTTAAATTCTATTTTTAACACGATTAAACATAATGGGCTTCACACAGAGCTTGCTGGCTCTCTCACAAGCATTCATTTTGAGGTACTAAATAAGAGAAACACACCACCTTTCTTTTGAAGATTAAAAAAAATTTTTTTTTAATTTTGTATTGGAGTGAAAAGTGAAAGTTGCTCAGTCGTTGTCCAACTCTTTGTGACCCCATAGACATGGAATTCTCCAGGTTAGAATGCTGGAGTGGGTAGCCTTTCCCTTCTCCAGGGGATCTTCCCAACCCAGGGATTGAACCCAGGTCTCTCGCATTTCAGGCAGATTCTTGACTAGCTGAGCCACAAGGGAAGCACTGTATTGTGTTGGAGTATAGCCGACTAACAATGTTCTAATAGTTTCAGGTGGACAGTGAAGGGACTCTGCCGTACATTTATGTGTATCCATTCTCCCTCAAAACCCACTCCCATGGAGGCCACCAAGTAACATTGAGTTGAGTTCCATATGCTATACAGTAGGTCCCTGTTGATTATTCATTTTAAATACAGCAGTGTGTACATGACCATCCCCAACTCCCTAACTGTCCCTTCTCCCTGGCAATCACAAGTTTGTTTTCTGAGTCTCTTTCTGTTTTGCAAGTTCATTTGTATCAAGTAATAATGCCATTTGCAGCAACATGGATGGACCTAGAGAGTACCATATTGAGTGAAGTCAGACAGAGGAGGAGAAATAGCATATGATATCCCTTATATGTGGAATCTAAAAAGAAATGTGGAATCTTTTGTAGGTTTTTTTCAAAAACAGTCAGCCTTCATGCCCTGCCTGTTGGTGACCTGTTATGCATATATGTAGCAGAATTCAGGGCAGACTGCCTGTTTAGAAACCGCTCTAATTTTCTTCTATCTCTGGAAGTTTAAGTCAGTCAAAAATACTACAATTTTAGTCACAAGAAGGAAAAAGCAGACAGACGTCATGTGTGCCTCCCACAGTCTCTGGCTCAGAACTCACTCAGGTTCTGAAATAACCTTCTTCCACATGATCTCACAGATTTCTATGAACACAAAACAAGCTGGACCAAGTTGTTAAAAGCTAAAAAGTTGAAGTAAGAACATCATGAGTGCCCTTTACTCGACATTCTGATATTTACCCAAAGAAGCACATTATCATTCTATTTTTTAAATAATTTGCAAATGCTTGAATTTGGGCTGATTGTCCCACCTCTTTTTCCAATTCTTTTCCTCATCCTACTCTTCATTCAAAAATTTAAAAAGAAGTTCCAAGAATGTAAGAATGCACATCAACAACCATGGTATGTACTCAATTTAGTCTTAAAAAAAAAAGTAGTAGAATATATCATAGTCCAAGGCATTATCCCTATAGGAGGAGAGATTGAAATACATGAATTCCAAATTATATATTACTCAAAGGATGAATGATTTTTACCTTAGGCAAATAGACCATTGAAGAGGCTGACCTGCCACACAGACAACTCATGGTTCAACCTGGGAATGAGGAGTTGGTTGACAAGCCCACTCCTCTGTCCATGGAATTCTCCAGGCCAGAATATACTAGAGTGGGTAGCCATTCCCTTCTCAGGGTATCTTCCCATCCCAGCGACTGAACCCTGGTCTCACATTGCAGGCAGATTCTTTACCATCTGAGCCACCAGGGAAGCCCAGTGACAAGGATTATGTTTCTTGAAAAGATACCTTCGAGTCTTAATCATTTGGAAATAGGATTGTAATCCAAGAAGAGGCCACACCGAGTTAGTATGGCTCTAAACTCAGTGACTGGCACCCTTATAAAAGGCAAGAGACACCATGTGAAAACACCATGTGAACACATCATGTAAACAAGGAGGCAGAGATGGGAGCCATGTGTCCATAAGCACCAAGGATTCCTGGTGAATTCTAGAAGCTGGAGAGAGACATGGACTAGATTTTCCGTTAGAGTTTCCAGAAAGCCAATCTAGCTGACTCCTGGTTCTGGATGCCTCATCTCCAGAGCTATAAGAAAATAAATTCCTGTTGTTTTAAACCACCTGCTTTGTAGTATTTAGAAGCTAATATACAGGGTCACCAGATGTAAACCAGAATGATTCTATCCAAATTGGGACATGGCCACCCAAGTCAAAAATAGCTTCGTTTTGTTTTAGGATTGGGCAACAAAGATGGCGACACAATTGGCCATGTTATGAAACAAGTCAAATGGCAGGTTTTTCAGGCAGATGCTCAGCTTGGTTTGGAACTTTGGGGACTGAGGCACTAAAGGACAGTCACCTAACTAGAGATGCAGGTAAGTTTTATACAAACCTGCCCTGAAGGTAAAGGCCAATATCTCAGGCTATCATGCATGACTACATTGCTAATCAAGGTTTAGTACAGAACTCTTACTTTTTAAAAAACATTTTCACATCAGTTATCCCCAGTTGATTTTAACAGCAATCCTAAGAGGTATAATTATCTTCAATTTATAGGTAAGTAAAGCAAGATTTTGAGAGGTTTAGAAATTTGTCCATGGTTATAGAGAAAGCTAAATTATCAGCAGAGGGAAATGAGGAACCTGGGGCATTTCCTTCCCAATTAATTTTCATTTCCATCATTGTCATGCTACCCCTTTTAATGTTCAAATTCAGAATAAGGCAAAGTTTTGCTGACTTGGCCAATAGGCAGCAAAAAAGAATAAATAACATTAAATCTTTAAAGAACAAAAGAAATGGTTATCACTAAACTAATGTACTTTATTTTTTCAATTGATCAATAAAATGTTTCTTTTTTTCTTTTTAAATTAGTATACTTTAAGAAAATATAAATTCTATTTAATTATCAAAGTTTCTCTGAAAAGCAACTTCCAAAGGGTCATAACCCTAGGAATCAAAGAATAGGCCAAAATAGAAAGAAGCTTGACCAGGGATTTTATGAATGACAAAGATGATGGTGGAAACTCAAAAGCAGATGAAGGAGGCAGGAACATGTCAGGGCTGGATGGTGGTCATGTTAGGAAGCCAGTGGAGGGTCTAGGAAAGAAGCTATGAAGTTGCTAATTCTCTAAGAGTAAATGAAATGGGAACCACTACACAGAGAGACATACATGATTTAATAAATTACCTACAGTTTATGTGAACTCACAGGACTTCCACACGAAAGTCTTCTGATTTTGTTTTTGATTCAATTCAATGATTGAAATTTAATTTTTAATTTAGTTCAAAATGCTTGCTAATTGTAACTTTTAGACACTATGGGGATACACATGAGATATAAAGCTGGGTTTCTCTGCCCAGAGTTTGATTTTATTGTGCAGTTAAGACATGCACATCAGCAAACCATCCAGCCTAACAAGATGGTCTGGCTTGCCCAACAGCAGTGTTGATAGCAAAGACTGCATCAGAAAAACCTCGCCCCTGGTTTCTCAGTATCGGTAGTTTAGAGGACTTTCATTGTTGTTGTTCAGCTGCTAAGTTGTGTCAGACCAGGAAGAAAAGCAAACAGCCTTTGTAGGTTGAATTAAAGAGTCATTTTCCCATGACCTGAGATGTATTAATAAAGATGAATGGCTCACACCAGATAACAATTTTACATCATCAAATTATGTCTATTAAACTACATTTCATGCTTCTCAGTTGTCGAATTAAAGAGGTCTGTTAGAATAGCAATAACACACTCAAATTGGTTGAGATTTGTGCTTCAACATCCATTTTATTAGAGCGATAACTCGTGAGGCTGAACTAATCACGTATTAATTAATACTTAAAACTCCCTGAGATGGAGCAAGCCAGGTGACCCATGAGTAATCTTCAAGTGGTTTGTGGAACATGCACCAGAGGTGGTACCCTGCTGGGGCACTTCTTGCGAAAGGGCTTCCCTGGGGGCTCAGATGGTAAAGAATCCACCTGCAACTCAGGAGACCTGGGTTTGATCCCTGGGTCAGAAAGATCTCCTGGCTACCCACTCCAGTGTTCTGGCCTGGAGAATTCCATGGACTGTTCATGGGGTCTGGGTTCATGGACTCTTCTCCATGGAGAAGTCCATGGGGTCGCAGAGTCAGACACAACTGAGCAACTTTTGCTCACTTGGTATGTCTATTCAGTCATGTCTCTGCTTACCTGTGGCCTGTTCCTAAAATACTTGTCCATTATCAGAGATTTAGTGGAGCATTACAAAGCAATGAATTTCCCAGAAAGAGTGGTCTGTGGTCAAGATTATATCCCTTCCTTTTCTGAAGTCCAGAGAGAGTAGGGGGAGAAAACGTCAGGGAAGCAGGTGGAGATCATGGTAAAAAGGATGAAACAAAGTCAGAAAAAGAACCAGAAAATGAGAAAAAAGAGGGGACAGAGTTTCCATGCTCTCTTTGCACTCTCCCCAAATTTCTGCATGTTTGGATAGGGGGCTCTCCAAACCCCCTCCTTTTGGATTTTTGTGGAGGCTTCATTATTACATAGGTGTGGTTGATTGAGTCATCTGCTACTGGAGATTGAATCAAACTCAGTTTGCTCTCTCCCCTCCCCAGAAAGGGTGGACTTAAAGGTCGAATCTTCTATTCTGGTTGGTTTCCCTGACAACCAGCCCCCTCTTTAGATGTTTTCCAAAAGTCAACTTATTACCATAAACCTTATTGTGGAAATGGGCTTCTTACAAATAACAAATAAAGACACTCATCTCCCCTTTATCATTCTGATGTCATTTCAGAAACTGAGGACAGGAGATAAAATATTAGGGCAAAACTTGCCCCCATTGTTCTTTTGCTTAGGAAATGCTAAAGGTCTGGGAAGCTGTGGACCATGAATCATGAATGAAGATCAAATACATATGAGAAATATATTTTGATCACCTGAATGACCAGAGATATAATTCTTCTAAATCACAAAATTGCAGATGGCCAGTTGTTTCATCATTTGTTGAAAAGATTTTCTTTATTGAGTCCTTTGTTTAGAATCATTCTGCCATATATGTATCATTGTGCTTCTAGGCTGTCTATTTTGTACCATTTATTTACATGTCAGTCATTCTTTCACTGTCTTGAGTGCGATAGCTTTATATTGATAATGTCTTGAAGTCTAGTAGCATAAATCCTCCAATTTTATTCATTTTGACAAAATTGTAAGATTTTTCATTTTCATAAAATTTTTGAGTTTATAAACTATAAAAATTGGGTTTGAATCTTAATTAATATTGCCTCAGAGCTATAAATAGGTTTAGAGAGAATTACCAATTTAAACAATATTGAGTCTTCCAGTTCATAACATGGTATTTCACTTTTACTTATTCAGTTCAGTCACTCAGTCATGTCCGACTCTACTTATTTAGGACATCTTCAATTTCTCTCAGCAATATTTGGAGCTTTAGGCATAGAGGTCTTGCACATCTTTTATTAGATTTCATATTTTTATACCAATATGAATATTGTTATTTTTACTATCATTTTCCCACTATTTGTTTCTGGCATAGAAATACATTTGACATTTTTATATTCACCTCTATCTTGTCGCCTTGACCTTGATAAATTAACTCATTTTTTTCTAGAAGTCAATTCCTTTAGATTTTCTATATATACAACATGTTTTCTGCAAATAAAGTCTTATTCCTTCTTCCCAATATTGATATCTTGCATTTCCTTTTCTTGCCTTAATGCATTTTCCTAGCTCAAATCTCAAAATATCCAGGCGAATGAAGCCAGAAAGAAAGAGAAGGCAAAGCAAAAGTGGGTTTGCCGTTGCTATTGTTTCTGCATTTACTACCTGAACAATGATTGTTTTTTGTTAAGGACACCATTTCTCACAGAATCAAAATACGTTACCGCTGGGACAACTCCTGCTGGTGAGCTTCATCCAATACTTCCTTCAGTTCAGTCAGTCAGTTCAGTCGCTCAGTCGTGTCCGACTCTTTGCGACCCCATGAATCGCAGCACGCCAGGCCTCCCTGTCCATCACAGACTCCCGGAGTAAATCCTACGAAACTAAAGGCCAGAAAACAGATGTGAATTACCCAAGATCACACAGCTGAGATGACGCCCCTATTTCTGGATTCCTTAGTGCTCAGTCTACAAACCCTTGGGTGTTCTCCAAAGGATGGAGCATGGAACACAAGTTCCCCAGGAAATCGGAAAGTGTTTGGGGTGGGGCACGGTTTACAGGGAGGAGAGACAGTTTCTGTGATCCAGTATGTGGGAAATGCTAATTTAAGTTATGTTGTCTTGTCTCCTAGCAAGACTTCTCAGAAGCTTACCTATCCCATACTGTTGGGGTCCAGTCAAGACAGCAGCAACCACATGAGGATTCCAGTAGAAAATGACTGACTGCGGTCCATGGGGTCACAAAGAGTCAGACACGACTGAGCAACTGAACTGAACTGATGGGAAACTGGGAACTTACAATCCCCTGAAAGGGCTGGAGCTGCCAAGGTCAGGTGAAGGTTCCAAGAGAGCCAAGGGTCATTAGAGTTTGAAAGTTGGAGATGCCACCACAATCTTCAGCCCCGAGATGAAAGTTCAGGGAGCTCTCTGGAAACCTTAGATCCCTTTGCATGTGCTCCTGCTGCTAGCTGGAAAGACAACAGTAGAGCTTCTCTCCCTTCTGTCTTTTCTTTCTTAGACAATTGTCTTTCCAGGGCAGCATCTTATCAGACCTCTGTCCTTTAGGGACTCAGTAATGTAGTTACCAGGCTGCTAGTCCCTAAATTATACAGAGATCACAAAAGAGACTGATATATTTTGTTGCTATTGCTTTTAGAATTCAGAAGACCTGGCTAGAGGCCGGTCAGTTTCCCCTGATGTAGTCCACATCCCAAGCCTTTTCTCTACCAGGATCTCACACTTTTGGCCATAGCACACTCATCCCAGTTGCCTGGGGTCAGGTGCCAAGTGGTGGACAGCCCTTAGGCTCCAGAGCCCACAAAGCTATTCAAACTAACCAGTTCACAGAAAGTCTGTGAAACTTTGCAAACCCCAGCCTGCTTGTCACAGATAAGCTGCCCCAACATCTCTAGTTTGCTGTCATCCTGTCTCTGGGTGCAGCCCGCTACACAGTCCTGCATGGCAGCCTTTTCTCCTTGGAAGCTGTTTGTGACAGAATTTTGCTTTCATTCAGCTGAGTGCTTCTATATTGCGTCCTGCAGTCATAGAATCTTTCAAAGTCAGGGTTAGTTGCTCAGTGTCCGACTCTTTGTGACCCACCCAATGGACCATAGCCTGCCCAGCTTCTCTGTCCATGGGATTTCCCAGCCAAGAATACTGGAGTGAGTTGCCATTTTCTTCTCCAGGGGATTTTCCCAAGCCAGGGATTAAACCCAGGTCTCCTGCATTGCAGATAGGTTGTTTACTGTCTGAACCACCAGGGAAGCCTGCAGCCCACCAGACTCCTCTATCCATAAAATTCTCCAAGCAAGAATACTGGAGTGGGTAGCCATTCCCTTCTCCAGGGGATCTTCTTGACCAGGGTATTGAACCCACATCTTTGGCATTGCAGGTGAATTCTTTATCATCTAAGCCATGGGGGAAGCCCCAGAGAATCTTTAAATCTTATAAAAAGGGATAAGGAATGGGTCAGAGTTACCAAAATCAATCTGGTGAATCTACTCATGTGTATTGAATATCTCTGTATATCATGTTTCCTAAACTCTTCTGACCATATGTTTTTATTTTGGGGGCAAGACCTATTGATCTTCAAAAGGTATCAAGTGAAAGTCCCTCAGTCATGTCCGACTCTTTGGGACCCCATGAACTATATAGTCCTGGAATTCTCCAGGCCATAATACTGGAGTGGGTAACCATTCCCTTCTTCAGGGGATCTTCCCAACCCAGGGATCAAACTCAGGTCTCCTGCATTACAGGCAGATTCTTTACCAGCTGAGGTACCAGGGAAGTCCCCAGAAGGTATCAGGGTTCCATGGAAATCACTGTGGGCATGGTTGGATGGAATCACTGACTCAATGGACATGAGTTTGAGTAAGCTCTGGGAGTTGGTGATGGAGAGGGAGGCCCAGCATGCTGCCGTCCTTGGGGTTGCAAAGAGTCAGACACGACTGAGTGACTGAACTGAACTGAACTGAAGGGCTCGTGCACTTTGAAGGCCCTGTGACCTCAAAGGCAGTAGCAGTGAGGACTGTGTCCTCAGCTCTTTTAGCAGGATCTTCAAGAGCCCAGACTGAACCCAGCTATGTTGTGGTTGCACTGTCCATGAAGGCTCCTCCCAGCCCATTCAGCCAGTTGATTTGCATGTGGCTTCCTGACCCCTACACCTTCCCTTTGCAAAGCCAGCTTGGTTCTCTTTTCCTGTCTGAATCCTAGTCAGTCATCAAGACCCAACTCAAGTCCTCTCTTTTCAACAAGAAATTCAATGACGGGTTCAGCCTTCACTCAACTCTTCCTTCTCTGAAATCTTGACGTCCTGTCAGCACTTGTCACATATCTGCGTGTGACATCGCTTCTGCGACTTCCAGCTCTATTTAGCAGCGCTTGGTGTCATTCTCTTGTTCTCAGCTGCATTGTTATCTTCTCAAAGGCAGGAATTTGACCTTATGCCTCCTCAAACATTTCCAACAATTCTTAGCACATAATGGAGACACAGATACATGTGGACAGGATAAATTAATTTGTTAGCCACTTCACTTTATAACTTAAGTTTTCTTTTTTTTTTCCTTTCCTAGAATTTCAGCTGAAGCTGGACATAGTTTGCAAAGGGGCATATTTGTCATAGAGATGACAGTAAAAATGGAGTTCCATAAAAGTGACTGTTATCAAGTGGTGGGAACGAATTTCCTTAGTAACATGTCTTAGGTCCTCTGGTGTTCTTGAACTATAAAGAGCAATGTGACACTTATCAAGTCCCAAATGACTTTCTTGCTTCCAAGAATTATTTCAGGCTTGGATTCCCAGCAATTCAGAAGCAATTTCTATTTCTGCCATGTTCATACTTTGCATCTATATAGCCTTTTAACTTTTTTATTTTTACATCTGCTCATTTCACAGCAATGACCCTGTGATCTGGGTTGAGCTGACACAACATTATTGTCCTCGATTAAGCCTTGAGGGACTGAGGCACAAAGGTGCATTTAGCTGGTGGCAAATTGGGGTTTGAACTCAAATCACCTGCCTCCCAAGTCATTGTTCTTTTTAATGTGTTCCAAAATCGGGAGAGGTATTTGAATGTGAATGTGTTTGTGTTTAATTATTAAAGGAAATAATTCAGATTGGAAAATATCCGACTGTTTTTCATCACGTAATTTTTTTGGTAGACAGATGACCATATATCCAATGACCAAAATGATTTTTATCCCAATCAAAAAGGAAAAAAGGTGTCTGAGTCTTCCCTGAAATCACCTTTAAAAATTTCAGAGTCTGCATACTGCCTCAGTCTGCTCAGGTTGCCATGACAAGATACCATAGACCTAGAGACTTAAACAACAAAAATGTATATTTTTCCAGTTTTGGAGGCTAGAAGTCCAGGATCAAGGAAGGCAGTGTGGTGGATTTCTCATGAGAACTCTCTTCTGGCTTATAGACAGCTGCCTTCACCATGTCCTCACATGGTAGAAAGAGAGAGACAGCTTTTTCTATATGGGTGCTAATGCCATGATGAGATGAGACGGTTGGATGGCATCACCGACTCTATGAACGTGAGTTTGAGCAAGCTCCAGGAGTTAGTGACGGAAGAGAAGCCTGGCATACTGCAGTACATGGGGTTGCAAAGAGTTGGACATGACTGAGCTACTGAACTGAACTGAATTGAACTGAATGCCGTGATGAAGGCTTCCTCATGGCCACATTCAAATCAAATTATCTCCCAAAGGCCATACCTCCTGCCACCATTACATCTGAGGTTGGAGTTTCAATGTCTGAATTTGGAGTAGGGGACACAATTCAGTCCACAACACACAGAGGATCATACTTTCAGAAGTCTATGTGAACCTACAAGTTGTGTGTGGCTGGATGATGTAGGTAAAATGTACCTGGAGAGTATTTTAAACCTGATTCCATTTGCCAAAATCCTTCTTCTGATCCTTTCTTCTCACAGGCACCAGAGTGTAAAATCTAGGCCTGGTCCTTCCCTGCTGTTGGAGAAAATTCCCTGCTTCTGTCTCTCCAGCTCCTCACGTTGCATCCAATCTCAAATTGTGCTTCACACCAAAATGTAGTCAGTTCTTAGTATTTGCTGGAGTTGTATTCTGTAAAGTCACTGTGAACAATAAATTAGAGAATATTGAACCATTGCTCCTGAGGAAATACAGGGTTCAGTTCGCAGGAGTCTCTGGTCACAATATTTTCATTAGCTGATCAACAGGTCCTTGTTTTATGTGACTTTGTTTTAAAACGCCTTATTTAACATATATTGTTGATTTGTTAACACTGAACACACAGCCGGCAGCACTATAATTCATGCCTGAATGATGCTTATCCAACACTGCATTTTCTCCCCAAGGCACATCACGGGCTTCTTGCCCTTAGGAAAACGAGACAGCTCCTCAGTGCTGTTCTGAGAGCTATTCTGAACTTAAAAGTGTGCTTAGTTGCTTAGTCTTGTCCAGCTCTTTGCAGCCCCATGAACTGTAGCCTGTCAGGCTCCTCTGCCCATGGAATTTTCCAGGCAAGAATTCTGGAGTGGGGTACCATTTCCTTCTCCAGGGCATCTTCCCAACCCAAGGATCAGACCTGCATCTCCTGTGTTTCCTGAATTGCAGGTGGATTCTTTACCCACTGAGCCATCAGTGCAGAAGCCCCATTTTGAACAGAAAAATCACCAGCAAAAAGCACAGAAACGGGGAAAATGTGGCCCAGTACACAGGTCATGAAAAGGACCCATGTTCATAGTGTGAGAGCTGAAATAGCACCTCACTCACCTCACCTGGGAATGCGCGTGTTGAGGGATTCAGATGTCTTCCCTGCTCTGCACACGTGTGTGAGTGACCGGGAAAACGAGACTCAAGGTGGAGGTATTAAATTTCAGCGAGTCGGTGCACTTGCCCATGTGGGATCCGGGAAGGGTGAGGCTCACTGTGCCCACAGCTCCCGCTTTCCGGCTCCCAGCCCTGGTTTGTGACTGTCTGTGCTGCAACAGGGTAACCCTGAAGGTCAGGGTCACACTGCTCTGTGGATCTGCCGGGAGCCACCATGTGTTAAGTATCTGCTGAATTGTGTGGAACTTCACGTGATGGAGCCAGGTTGGCCTTTCTAGCTGGTGCCCCTCTGGGCTCAGGCAGCAAGGCTCTCACCCGGGGTCTGGAGCTCTCATCTCAGCTCTGAAGAGTGGAACTCCTGGGCCTCTCTCCTGACTCCATGCTTCTCAGCACACTTACCTCCTAGGAAGGGTGAGGTGCTGGCTTCTCACCCGCGAGCTGAGGGATGCTGGTGGACACTTCGGATGGGGCTTCCTGCAGAGGCGGCTGTCCCCCCCAGGGTCTCTGATGCTTAACATTCTCATTAGAACTTTATTTCTTCAGGTTAAGCACTTCCATTCTGATAACTACAAAGGAGAGTGGATACTAACATTTTAAATGTTAAAGGGTCTTTGCATGTGTTACCTTCTCTAATGCATGTGTGTGTGTATTAGTTGCTCAGTCGTGTCTGACTCTTTGTGATCGTATGGACTGTAGCCTGCCAGGCTCCTCTGTTCATGGTTGGAATGGGTAGCCATGCCCTGCTTCAGGGAATCGTCCCCACCCAGGGATCGAACCCAGATCTCTTGCATTGTAGGCAGATTCTTTAACATCTGAGCCACTAGGGAAGCCCTCTCTAATCCATACCAGAATCCTATACAACAGGTAGAAATATCCCTTTAGAGATGAGTGAAATAAAGACAATACATTAGAGTCTGTGGTCTAGCTGGCATTCGTAGCCAGATTTGTCTGATCAGAAAGACTTGGTTATTTTGGTCACCCCATGCCACCTTTCAACTGCGTGTAAAACAGAAATGCTCCTGGCCAGGAGGTCACATAGTCATTCAGTTCAGTTCAGTTCAGTTCAGTCGCTCAGTTGTGTCTGACTCTTTGCGACCCCATGAATTGCAGCACGCCAGGCCTCCCTTACCATCACAAACTCCCGGAGTTTACTCAAACTCATGCCCATAGAGTCGGTGATGCCATCCAGCCATAGTCATTAGCAATCACAAATTATTTCTTTGATTCACTCAACAAATGTTGGTAGAGAACTCACAATGTGCCAAGCAATGTGCTGGGTAGAAGAAACCAAATTTGAATCTGGCATGGTTCTGAGCTTCACAGGATATTTAGGATGTGAAATAGGAAGTACATGTGCCACCAAAAAAAAAAAAAAAAGAGGACTATAAGGGGGTGGTGGGACTTCCCAGGTGGCTCAGTGGTAAAGAATTCACCTCCAAAGCAGGAGATGCAAGAGATGCAGCTTCAATCCCTGGGTCGGGAAGATCCCCTAAAGTAGGAAATGGCAACCCCTTCTAGTATTCTTTCCATGGACAGAGGAGCCTGACAGGCTACAGTCCACGGGATCTTAAAGAATTGGACAGGTCTGAGCACATGAGCTGTGAGCCAAGCGGGAGGTGTCTTCTTAGCCCGGAGAGCAAGAAGAGCTTCATGGAGAAGGGGGCCCATACCTGCCTGGGGACCATGATTGCTGGAAGAACAGGGAGGGGATATCACGGACAGGGGGCGACTGTGAGGGCAGCAAGGAGCACACTTAGTCCGATGGCTTTCCCCTTTGGAAGATGGAAGACAGCCACAACCAAAGTTCTGGAAAGGATGCAATAACAGAAAAGGAAAGGCAGTCAGATGAAACTTGGCAAATTTTCCTCAACCCATAGAGCCATCCCTGAAGCCATCGCTTCCCCCTGCCTCCCTGTGGAGAGGGAGCTGCTTCTGGTTCCCAGCCCACGCAGGACCAAATGTCTCATTACTCTAGTGTCTCACAGCACTTACATCACATTCTTTCACGCCCAGAGTCTGAATCACAGCCAGGACCTTCCTGCATGACAGTTCCCACGAACTAATTATTAATGTTCTTGGCGCGAAGTCTGGGTGGGCATTTATTTTCATTATCCAAGCCTGGTGATGAATTGAGCTTTGCGCAGGCTGTATAATTTCTTCGTTTCACCATAAGTCTGTGCCTTCTGCTGGCATTTTAAGGAATGTATTTTTATGGAGTTGGGTGCTGTTCAGTAATTTTCCAGGAGGGCACATTGCCCAGGCCAGATGGGCAGATTTGTTTCTAGTTCCAGCTGGTGAAGTCCTGTCTGATAAGATTCTATCCCATCCTACTTGAACACAACACCCAGTTCGCTTGCAAAGTGGGTGGTGAAGAATTAATCAGCAGTTCATTATGGTGATTTGGGGTGAAAGGGCCACCTACTCTAGTGGCTTCAATCTCCCTAATCAAGCAGTGCCACTGAAGGACATCTTTTTTAAAGAAGAACTGTTATCATGATATGGAACGTAATAAAACAGGATGTTGAGAAGCCATTCTGTCTCAACAAAAATTCTTGGTGACGGTGACCAAGAATTCTGTATTTCTCTCTGGATCCACTTGTCTTTAGAAAAAGAAAGAAGCCTGGTGTCCTGACATGTGATAAAGAGGAATGAACTTTGGCCTTCTGAAGAGGATCCTTCAGTTTTTCAGTCCTGCTGCATGATGAAGTTACTCATAATCGATTCCATCTTTAGTCACTGGACTGAGACTCCTTGCAAGTTGACTTCTCACCGGGGAGGTGTGAGCACCCAGAGAGAGAGGTGTGCAAAGCTTCTTATACAAGAATCCTCAGATTCAGTATCTGGGATCATCTTGTTTCACTTTTTTATTAACCTTCTAGAGGGAACTAAGGCCAGACAATATTTCCACAGAAAAGTACCTTTCCACAGGACATGGTAATGACATCACCAAAGAATAAAAACATCTGGCTTGTCATACAGAATGAAGTAAGTCAGAAAGAGAGAAACAAATATTGTATACTGACGCAGGTATATGGAATTTGGAAAAATGGTATTGCTGAACCTATTTGCAGGGCAGGAATAGAGACACAGGTGTACAGAACAGACGTGTAGACACAATGGGGAAAGGAGAGGGTGGGATGAATTGAGAGAGTAGCACTGATGAATATACACTACCACGTGTAAAATAGATAGCTAGTAGAAAGCTGCTTTATAGCACAGGGAGCTCAGCTTGGTGCTCTGTGATGACCTAGAGGAATGAGATGGGCTTGGGTGGGAGAGAGGCTCAAGAGGGAGAGAATACATATATACGTATAGCTGATTCACGCTGTTATACAGCAGAAACTAACACAACATTGTAAGCAATTATACTCTAATCAAAAATAATAAAAATAAAAACATTTTTTAAAACCCCTTTTTTTAACCTTTCAATTTTTGGACTTCCTCTTAAAGTTACTGAATATTAATCATTTTTAATTTTTTAAAATATGCTTCCTAGACTTTCCTTTTCCTGCTCTAGAGTCCAGCCAAGTCAAGGGGGAAGCCTCTGGGCTTACTTCTTCTTCTTGTCTTCCTGTAGGTAAGGATCCATCATTTCTTCCCCTGTGAATCCTCGCTTCCTTCTTGCCTCTTCAATCTGTTACTGCTAACATAAAGCTCTCAAAGCCCAATCATTTCTTTTCCTTTTCACTTCAGGTAAATGTCTTCTAGCATTTATCCTGGAGGCAACACAAATGTTTCCAAGAAAGACAGCACTGTTGTTCCCATTTAACATATAAGAAAACTAAGTTACACAAAGGCTAAGTAATCTGTCCTGCCTATGGCTTTAGAAATCAAGACTTGTACTTTTTTTCAGAAATTCTGTCAGAAGAAAATAATCTGGACAAAGAAGTTTAACCTACTACCAATCAAGCAGAACAAATAAATGTTAGCATGAACCATAAAAAAAAAAATGATAAGTTGGACTTTATCGAAAGGTTAAAGTTCTGCTTATCTGCTAAGATAATGAAAAAAGAAGATAATGAAAAAATATTGGAGGAAATATTTATAAGTCATATATCTGACAAAGATATTATATTTGGAATATATATAACAAACTCTCAAAAGTCAGTAATAGGGAAATTAAAAAAGCAATAAGAAATACATAAAGATTTGAGTAGACACTTCAGTAGAAAAGGTATACAAATGGCAAATAAGCACATGAAAAGATGCTCACCCTCACTAGTCTCAAGTAATGGGATGAAAGCCTCATTGCAGTTACTAAGTGTCCTAAGGAGAAGGAGGAGGGAAGCTCACGCATTGCTGGTCAGAATGCAAAAAGATATGGACACTCAAGGAAGAGGTTTGTTCGCCATACACTTATCATACGACCCCGCGATTCCACCTCTGGGCATGTTCCCAAGAGAAATGATGACATGAGTCCACACAAAAACTAGTTCATGAATGTCTGTGGCAGCTTACCCATAAGCCCCCAAACTGAAATCAATTCAATGCCCAGTGGCTGGTGAATAAATAATCTGTGATAAATCTATAAAAAGGAATACTTCTCAACAAGGAAAAGAACCGAGGTCCTCATAGCAACAGCAACAAGAGTGAATTTTACAAGCTTCTCAGTAAGTGAAAGAAGTCAGATTCCGAAGGCTGCATGTTTTATGATTGCATGTAGATGACATCCTGGAAAAGGCAAAACTAAAAGAAGAGAGAATAAATCAGTCAGGGGCTAAGTGGGGGAAGGGATGACTACAGAGGACACCAGGGAACTTTGTGGGAGGATATGAGATTTCTATCTCTTGATGAGGTAATGATTACCTGAGGGTGTGAGTGGTGGTGATGTTTTAGCAGCTAAGTCGTGTCCAATTCTTGCAACCCCATGGATTCCTCTGTCCATGGGATTTCCCAGGCAAGAATACTGGAATGGGTTGCCATTTCTTTCTCTGAGGGATCTTTCCCACCCAGGGATCAAACCCACATCTCCTGTGGCTCCTGTATGGCAGGCAATTCTTTACCCTGGAGCCCCCAGGGAAGCCCCACCTGAGAGTATACATTTGTCAAAATTCATAGACCGATACATCAAAATAATGACCTTAACTGTACACAAATGATACCTCAAATTATTTTTTTAAATGTTAAGTGTAAGGAAGGATTTTGTGACAAATACTCTATCTTACTTTCATTCCTTCTCTACTAGATCCCTCCCAGGGAGATCCTGTTTGTCAGATGCTGCCCAGTAGCTCAAAAATCTAGAGATAAATTATGAGTTCTTTACTCACAGTGTGCTGGGAGACGTAAAATAAAAATCTGGCTGTTTTAGGATAGCATAATTTTTGCTGTAACAGAATCAGCCCAGAGAAGTGCTAAGGCTGTGGAGGGAGAGTAAGAAAGCTCCCTCCTAAGTCTTCCCTGGAGCTGAGGCTGTTGGAACAATTAGAAGGTGAGTGGGGAGGGTATCTGGTGTAGGTAACAGCAGGAGCCATGCAGAAGGCAGCAAAGAGCCAAAGGAAGTGAGTCCTCTCCTCCTCCCTCTGCAGCTGCTGTTGTGGGGATCAAACAACCCACTGGAGCTTAACTGACCAGCCCTGAACGCTCCACGAACAGAAGGAAGGCTGGTTCCCTGACCTCCTTCCCTCACAGCACAGACATTTAGAAAATGCTTACTAAATTCTGCCTGAGTCAAATTCCAATGGCTGAACGCTGAAAATGTAGAGGATATGATTAAAATAGAAAATCATCTTAGGCAGACACCACAGCGATAATTGTTGACAGTGAGACTCTTCCTTGGGTTCTAAAGTTAAATGAAAGTATGAAGAGGGGTGTGAATATTTCCATAGTCTCAAAGAATTTCCTTACAACATTTTACCGAAGGGAAAACAGGAGGCACTACAATGAAAAAACTCTGCAGGCACCACCATCAAGTGATGAGAGTAAGCCTCACCAGAAGTAAGAAAGTTTGATGCCATGTTTCCTCAACATGATACACTGACAGGGCAAAGCACACACAAAGTATCACCCCACTGGCGATTAAGATTTCAACACAGGAACTTGGGGGACACATACATTCAGTCCATAACAAATGCATCACCTAACTATTTCGAGGAGAAACACTGGAAAAACTCAAATCAAAGGATATTCCATGAAATGACTGATCAGTATCTTTCAAAAGATTCCATATATATGTATTAATATATAATATTTTTAATTCATGTACATGGAGTCTAGAAAAATGTTACTGATGAACCTATTTGCAAGGCAAGAATAGACACTCAAATATAGAGGACAGACTTATGGACAGAGTGGGGGAAGGAGAGGGTGGGACAAATTGAGTAGCCTTGAAATGTATACATTACCATAGGTAAAATATATCTATATTATATCTAATATAGCTAGTGAGAAGTTGCTATATAATGCAGGGAGCTCAGCCTTGTGGCTCTGTGATGACCTGGAGGGGGTGGGATGGGGTGGGAGCTGGGAGGAAGGTTTGGGAGGGAGGAGACATGTATATACCTATAGCTGATTCATGTTGATGTATGGCAGAAACCAGCACAAATGGCCATACTGCCCAAAAGTAAGCTACAGATTTAATGTAATTATTTCAAAATACCTATGACATTTTTCACAGGACAAGGACAAATAATACTAAAATTTAGATGAAATCACAAAAGACTCAGAATTGCCAAAGCAATCCTGAGGGGAAAAGAACAAAGCTGGAGGCATAACCCTTACAGACTTCAGACAATTACCACAAAGCTACTGTAGTCAAAAGGGCATGGTACTGGCACAAAAACAGACATATAGATCAATGGAACAGAACAGAAAGCCCAGAAATAAACCCACACATGTATGGTCAATTAATCTACAACAAAAAAAATCAAGAATATACAATGGAGAAAAGACAGTCTTTTCAACACAGGTGTTTGGAAAACTGGACAGCTCCATGTAAATCAATGAAATTAGAACACTCTCTCATGCCGTATACAAAAATAAACCCAAAATGGTTTAAAGACCTGAATGTAAGACATGATACCACAAAATATTCCTAGAAGAGAACATAGGCAAAACATTCTTGGACATAAGTTGTAGCAATATTTTCTTAGATCAGTCTCCCAAGGCAAAAGAAAGAAAAGCAAAACTAAACAAATGAGATCTCATCAAACTTAAAAGATATTGCACAGGGAATGAAACCATAAGCGAAACAAAAAGACAACCTACAGAATGGGGGAAAATATTCGCCAACAGGCAACTGACAAGAGATCGATATCCAAAATATACAAACCACTCATACAACTCAAAATCAAAACAAACAAAAAACTCAGTCAAAAATGGGCAGAAGACCTAAAAAGACATTTCTCCAAAGACACAGATTACCAATAGTCACATTAAAAGATGCTTAACACTGCTAATGATTAGAGAAATACAAATCAAAACTACGATGAAGTATCAACTCACACTGGTCAGAATAGTCATCATCAAAAAGTCTGCAAATAATTAATGTTAGAGAGGGTGCAGGAACACTCCTGTACTGTTGGTGGGAATGCAGATGGGTATAGCTACTGTGGAGAACAGTATGGAGTTTCCTTAAAAAACTGAACACTGGCACTGTTTGATCCAGCAATCCCACTTCTGGCATACATCTTGAAAAGATAAAAACTCTAATTTGAAAAGATTTATGCACTTCAGTGTTCATAGCAGCACTATTTACAATAGCCAAGACATAGAAACAACCCAAGTGTCCATCAACACACACCTGGTTTCAGATGTGACGCAGACCATGAATGAAATAGTGCTCTCCAGCACATTGAAAAATACTCTACTGTATTTTTGCCAAGTCCAGTGCAAATTTCTTTAAACCAATCTCTTCTTTTTTAAGCCATTAGTGAGTGAAAGTTTACTGTTTATATTTTCTTGTGTTTGATTATATATTAGAAGTATTGGTGGGAATAGACCTGAGAGGTTGGAAAAAAATGAAAAAACTAGCCAAGAAGAGAAAGTTGTTTCTTTAATTGAACTTGGTTTAAAAAAAAAAAAAAGTAATTTAGCTCTGTGAAAAGGGCTTCTGCTCTCTCTGACCTGAATTTTATTTTAATAATCCAGGAGCAGTGCCACGGACACATGCTCATGACCAAGCTTAATTTAAATTTATTTCCACCAGCTCAAAACACAATATGAGTGCTACCATTAGGACTGCTGGAGTGATGAGCTCAGGAATGAATATGTTGGGATGAGTACTCTGCTGTGATTCAAGAGATCATGACTTTTACAAGATTTTATACAACTTTTATGGTCAATTAAAATAAAACCAGGTGCTCACCTCCCCTACTTCTGAGTCTCTACCTCCCCAGGTACAACAAAGGTTGAAGTGACCTAACCTCAGTGTCCACCTCTTCCACAGGAATCCATATACATAAGCGACTGCTGTCAACAATGGCTTTTTTTTAAAATGTGGACCATTTTTTAAAACTCTTTTTTGAATTTGTTACAATATTGCTTCTGTTGTTCATGTTCTGGTTTTTTGGTCATGAGGCATGGGGGATCTTAGCTTCTCAACTGAAGATCAAGCCCACACTCCATGCATTGGAAGGAGAAGTCTTAACCATTGGCCCACCAGGAAAATCTCAACAATGGCTTCTATAAGTAAGACTCACACATGCACAGAAAGCCAGCTAAGCATATTTAAAGTGTTACAACAAAAGCCCTGTGATGTTTTTCCTTCTATATTTTGTATCATATGGAAAGAGGGGAGGGAAAGCTGTCACTCCACACCTAGTCTCAGACCTGGGAGCACAGCACGGAGGTCTGGAGTCTCTTCTTGAATCCCACCAGGGCATGGAGCACCAAAGAGAGAACTGAAGACTGAGTTGACAAAAATGGGGAGATCAGGAGAAAGGCTGGTTGAGTGTAGTTTGGGGGGAATATGGTAAAAAGCTCTCACCGTCCTCTTGAGAGTGTGTGGGTGGCAGGGGACAACCATTTGAGAGAAGGCAGAAGAGCAGAGAGCGCTTAGAACAGTTGCCATGTAAAATAGACTAAAGGACGGAGCCCTGAGATTGAGAAAATGAATGCTGGACGGTGCAATGGCCCTCGTTGGAAGTCAGGTCTAGAAGGCTGCTGGTCAGTCAGATAGGGGAGAGTCTCCTACAGAAATCTTGGGTGGGATTGAACCCAGGTGAAGGAGATGGTCCCGAAGCAGGGGGTGCGATGAGGCAGGAGAAACGGCAGGAATCAGAGAGCCTGATGACAGAGCGCTCCATCCTGTTTCCCACGAGCCACACTGAGAAGTCGCGGATGATTTCAGCAGAGAACTCTTGCCAACCTTACTCATCCCTGAGGTGTGAAAGCTGAAGCCACAGCTGAGTCATGCCGTGAACAACAGCCTCCCATGCTGGCTGAGTCCAGCCTTTCTGATTCGATGCAGATCGGTGCCTCCCTGAGTTGGCACCTCTGTTGCCTTGCCTCACACATAAAACTCTGAGTCCAAAATCTGTCTTTCTCGTTCACTGACCATGTTTTTACACACTTGATACAGCTATATGAGACCTTAAGCAATGATGAAACTTGAGGTCAAACAAAGTTTGAATTACCATGTAGAGAAGAGCACCATCTTGCTCCCCAATCCTCCACCAAATACAATAATTGAGAAGTTGGAAAGTGATCTGATGCATCCTTGAGCAAGGTACTCTCCAAACCTGAATAAATAAGAGCAGAATAAAAACTGCTGTTAATAGTGATAGCCTCTTCGTAAGGCGATTACTCAATGGCATATAAAGCACTTTGAAAAACCTTGGGGTGCTTAGGTGCTCAGTAATGGGTAACTATAAATCAGGTAATGAACACATGCGTAGCAATGTATCTACCTCTACCTCACCTGTTGCGACTGTGTTGTCTTCACATGCATTCTCCAGAAAACAGAGGCTGAGTCAATAGCTTTTCTGCAATTCTTCTATCAGGGAGTATAATCCCAGGAAAGCAGAAGTGAGGGCAAGGAATATATCAAGGAAGACCCAATGTGAGGGCTGCACTCCAGAGATGGCCAATGTTTCAAGTTAAGATCAACTAATTGCATCACCTCAAGGGCCCTTCTTCTGAGAGGCCATGAGGGCTCTTGCATCTTAAGACGGTCTACATCTGAGGTGTGAAGCAAGAGGGAGGAAAATTTATCCACCAAATCTCTCAATTCCCACAGATCAAACATTCATCCCCTGGGGTATTAATTGCCCTGAACTTTGGTGTATGACCCTGTGAGTTTCAAGCAGGTCCTGATGTATCTTGAGTCTCAATGGCAACAGGGAAACCCTAGGTTGAAGACAAAAGGCTCAAGCCATGGACTTGAGACAAGCTACTGTCAGGTAATTCTTGCATAGTAAGTATTGCATGAGGCCATGACAATTATGAGAACCTATATGAAATTGGTCTCCAACTGAAAGCTGGAGAGGGAAAAATGGCCAAGGGTCTTGGAGATGAACCTGGGATGATCTGAAGAGGACCTTAAATTTCCTGACCTACCTAGGTTTTGTAAAGTCCTTTTAAACATATTGAATTGTACTTCTTCACTTAAACAGTTCAAGAAATGGAGTTAGAATTCCATCTTTCATGGACTTCCTAATGTTCAAGCTTCTGTTTACTTGGCAGTTCCCCTTCAACTGTATCAAATAGCCATCAGTACAAAAATCAAGAGTTAAGTACTAGAGGAGAACCTCACAAATCAAATGTTTTATAAGAAAAAACCTTTATTCTGTGAATAATTGCCCTTTAACCATTCTGTATTGTTGTATTGGATTTTCTACCAATAAAATGCTCTTGTACAATGTCTTTCTCTGGAGAGACTATTTTTGTTCAGTTTGCTATTAGATTTTGTGACATTGGAATCCTTAGTCTCTTCTGCTGAAATGTGAAGGCTACACAATCTCTCCAACTCACATATTCAGTCTCAAACTCTGCAAGAGAAGAAGTAGCTCCTTATATATCTTATACTCCTCCACAGCATCTCTATTGTGGTGCATCTCATCAGAATAACATCAGAAGATTATAAATAAATAACAAGATTAAAATAACAAGGTTTCAATTAATATCTGTTGAGTGGGGAACAGCTTAAATACCAGACAGTAGGAGAATATTGAGCAAATTGAAGGGCAGCCACACAATGGACTCTCACTGAACACAGTTGTTGGAAAAAAAAATAGAAGTTTCCTTCTAATACACACCTGGAGAGAGAGAAGACAGTTATTTTTAAAAATATTTTATTATTATTTGTTTGGCTATGAGAGGGATCTTTTTAAAATTGTGGCATGGGGTATCTAGTTCTCAGACGGGTTCGAACCCATGTCCCCTGCATTGGGCGTATAGTATCTTAGCCACTGGACCACCAGGGAAGTCCCAGAAGGTTATTTTAGGTGAAATAAGCAAGTTTCAGACTACTTGTGGAGAATAATCTCATTTTGCTTGTATATCCATATACACTTGTATGCGGGTATGCCCATTTAGAAATATAGAAAGTAAGCATACATATTTCGTTATTAAAGGCTGTTTTCTTAAATAATGAGATTGGTAGAGAAGAAAGAACTTTCTCTTTTTACTTGTGTTGCTTGTGGGTTGTTGTTTTTTTTGCAATAAACATTTATTAATTATGTAATCTAAAAGAAGAACAAGTAAAACAAGCAATGCTTTGAATGAATCATGGTTGTTTGATGAAACAGTAGAAAAAAATAATCTACTGGGTATAAATGATTCCTTAGTTTTGACACTGAATTAGTCAGGTATCATCCTTTATTTAATCCTGCAGGGAGAAAATGCTAGTTTCATTTTTTGCAGTCCCTAGGAGAGCCATTGGAACCTCTCTGCATTCTCAATTTCCCCCAAAATAACAGTGCTCCTGGCTGACTTGCTTGGCCATACATCATCATACTTGTAGCATCACTCTTTCTTCTGCAGAGAGTTCTGCTTTCAACTCTACTAAGGAAATTTTTAAAACTCCTTAGCCAATACTGGTCATCAGCTATACATAATCAGAATGTTTTTTTGCATTTTAAAATATTTATGTTTTCACTGCCCAGGTCTACTCTACATAGAAATATTCTTTTATATTGCAGACAGTTCAACAGTAATATAGGAGTCAGATGTACTGGCATAAATGGATCCCAGATAGCAAAGCATGATAAATACCTACTAAAATTGTTTGAAACAAAGGATCAATTATTTCAGGCTGTTTTCATTCCTTAGATTTTTTGTGATGTCCCCCACAATGCTTAGAGAATTACCCAGAAAGAGCAGAGGAATGGGAGGAAATACAGGCGCTTTCTGGGTTTGCTTCAGCAGCCCTAACACCCAGCATCTCCAACATTTCCTAAACATTGTTGTCATCCAAGAAGAACCAGAATTTCACCTCATCCATCATCCCTCCCTGCATATGCTTCCTAATCTCACTCCTCCCCACACCTACCCACCTACACACATACCACTTTCGTTCTCAGACTACCAACTACAAATATGTCAGAGTGGCAGGCACTTACCCCAGGCATCAGAGAATCTTTTGGAAATATTTAGGAATGGATAATGTCAAGGAGGGCTTCCCAGGTGACTCAATGGTAAAGAATCCACCTGCCAACGCAGGAGACACAGGAGACACAAGTTCGATCCCTGGGTCAGGAAGATCCCCTGGAGAAGGGAATGGCAATCCACTCCAGTATTCTTGCCTAGAGAATTCCATGGGCTAGAGGAGCCTGTACTATCCATGAGGTTGCAAAGAGTCAGACACAACTGAGTGACTGAGCACAAACACAGTGTCAAGGAAGGCTAAGTCCTGTGAAAATAAGAGAAGGGTCAAAGATAGCTCCTTGGAGCTTTAGCAGAATGCCAAGGAACCTCAGGTTAGAATCAGAAAGAACACTTTGCTATGCAAGATACTAGAAGAGAACACATAGCCCACTAAAAATCCCAAGTAATAAGAGCCAATGATAATTTGATAAAACATATATTCATCGAAATGAAATCATTATTTCCCCGGATTTTTTGACACACCTTTGCTTTTCTTAAGGAAGAAAGAATGAAAATGAGTGCAGCCATAACCCGTAAGCAGATTTCCCCTTTTATGGGAGGAAAACAATGAACTTGAGTGGATAAAAGAAATGTACATCTTGATTTTTCACTATCTTCTGAAATATTTACCATTTCTGTTATAAATACAGGCAACAGATGGCAGTCATATTGTTAGAATTATGACTTTGGAACCAATAGAAATAATAGATATACCACATTAAAGCTTTTGCAGAGATCTCAAAATGCTGTTGACATTCATCACTATTCAAAATTACAGTAGTTGATGGACCTGCCACTGGATTTGTTATTTTGTGTGTTAATAAAGAATCAATATTCTGCAATATAAACATTTTTGTAGTATTTTGACACTTGTATTTCAAAAATAATTGGTTTCTTTTGTAGTTCCATATATTTTATGCCTCAAGAGACACTATTTTGTGAAAGAATCCGTGGACTTTAACTAATTGCAAATACATGAGAGTTTCAGCTGGGACCAGAGGAACCACTCAACTGAGTCCAGCCTACACTGCCCACCCACATCATAGTAAAAATGGAATGGTTCTAGTCTGAGCCGCTGACTTTAAGAATGGTTTATCATATAGCAATAAATAACCAATAAACATCTCTTCATGGATCACAGCCTGTCATGGTGAAGGAACTTGTGTAACTCAGTGACACTAGGAACCATGCTGTGCAGGGCCACCTAAGACAGACAGGTCAAAGTGAAGAGTTCTAACAAAATGTAGTCCACTGGAGGAGGAAATGGTGGCCCACTCCTGTATCCTTGCCATGAGAACCCCATGAATAGTATGAAAAAACAAAGAGATATGACACTGGAAGATGAGTTCCCCAGGTCAGAAAGTGTCCCATATCCTACTGGGGAAAAGCAGAAGACAATTACCAATAGCTCCAGAAAGAATGAAGCAAATGGGCCAAAGCAGAAATGATGCTTAGCTGTGGATTTTTCTGGTGGTGAAAGTAAAGTCCAATGTTGTAAAGAACAATATTGCATAGGAATCTGGAATGTTAAGTCTGTGAATCAAGGTAAATTGGATGTGGTCAAGCAGGAGATGGCAAGACTGAACATTGACATCTTAGGTATCAGTGAACTAAAATGGACCAGAATAGGTGAACTTAATTCAGATAACCATTATATCTACTACTGTGGGCAAGAATCCCTTAGAAGAAATGGAGTAGCCCTCATAGTCAACAAAAGAGTTCAAAATGCAGTACTTGAGTACAATCTCAAAAATGATAAAATGATCTCTGTTCATTTCCAAGGCAAAGCATTCAACAGCACAGTAATCCAAGTCTGCCCCAATGGCTGATGTGAAGAAGTTGAAGTTGACTAGTTCTATGAAGATCTATAAGAACTTCTAGAACTAACACCAAAAAAAGATGTCCTTTTCATCATAGGGGATTGGAATCCAAAAGTAGGAAGTCAAGAGGTAGCCGGAATACCTGGCAAGTTTGGCCTTGGAGTACAAAATGAAGCAGGGCAAAAGCTAACAGAGTTTTGACAAGAGAACATGCTGATCATATAGCAAACATGGTTTTCCAACAACTGAGAAGATGACTGTACACATGGACATCATCAGATGGTCAATACCAGAATCAGATTGATTTTGTTTTTTGCAGCCAAAGATGGAGAAGCTCTATACAGTCAGCAAAAACAAGACTTGGAGCTGACTGTGGCTCAGATCATGAGCTCCTTATTGCAAAATTGAGGCTTAAATTGAAGAAAGTAGGGAAAACCACTAGGCCACTCAAGTATAACCTAAATCAAATCCCTTATGATTATACAGTAAAGGTGACACATAGATTCAAGGGGTTAGATTTGGTAGACAGAGTGCCTGAAGAACTCTGGACAGAGGTTCATAACACTGTACTGGAGGCAGTGATCAAAACCCTCTCCAAGAAAAAGAAATGAAAAAGGCAAAGTGGTTGTCTGAGGAGACTTTATAAATAGTTGAGGAAGTAAGAGAAGCAAAAGGCAAGGGGGAAAGGGAAAGATATACCCAACTGAATTTAGAGTTACAGAGAATAGCAAGGAGAGATAAGAAGGCTTTCTTAAATGAACAATGCAAAGAAATAGAGGAAAATAATAGAATGGGAAAGACTAGAGATCTCTTCAAGAAAATTGGAGGTATCAAGGGGACATTTCAAGTAAGGATGGGCATGATAAAGGACAGAAACATTAAGGACATAACAGAAGCAGATGAGATTAAGGAGAAGTGGCAAGAATGCATGGAAGAACTATATCAAAAAAAGGTTTTAATGACCTGGATAACCATGATGGTGTGGTGACTTGCCTAGAGCCCGACATCTTGGAGTATGAAGTCAAGTGGGCCTTGGGAAGCATCACTATGAATAAAGGTAGTGGAAGTGACAAAATTCCAGCTGAGATATTTAAAATCCTAAAAGATGATGCTATTAAAGTGCTGATCTCAATATGCTAGCAAATTTGAAAAATTCAACAGTGGTCACAGGCCAAAGAAGGGTGATGCCAAAGAATGTTCAAACTACCATTCAGTTATGCTCATTTCATGTGTTAGCAAGGTTATTCTCAAAATCCTTCAAGCTACACTTTAGCAGTATGTGAACTGAGAACTTTCAGATGTGTAAGCTGGATTTAGAAAAGACAGAGGAACCAGAGTTCAAATTGCCATGTATATGTTGGATCATGGAGTAAGCAACGAAATTCCAGGAAAACATCTATTTCTGCTTCATTGTTTACACTAAAGCATTTGACTGTGTGAATCACAAAAAAACAGAAAATTCTTAAAGAATGAGACTACTAGACCACCTTATCTGTCTCCTGAGAAACTTGTATGCAGGTCAAAAAACAACAGTTAGAACCGAACAGAGAACAACTGACTGGTTCAAACTGGGAAAAGGGTATGACAAGGATATATATTGTCATCCTGCTTACTTAACCTCTATGCAGAGTACATCATGAGAAATGCTGGACTGGATGAATCACAAGCTGGAATCAAGATTGCCAGGCGAAATATCGACAGCTTCAGATATGCAGATGATACCACTCTAAATGGCAGGAAGTGAAAAGGAAATAAAGAGCCTTTTGATGAAGGTGAAAGAGGACAGTGAAAAAGCTGGCTTAAACCTCAACATTAAAAAACTAAGGTCATGGCATCTAGTCCCATCTCATTCATGGCAAATAGAAGAGGAAAAACTGGAAGCTGTGACAAACTTTATTTTCTTGGGCTCCAAAATCACTGCAGATGGTGACTGTACCCATGAAATTAAAAGACACTTGCTCCTTGGAAGAAAAGCTATGACAAACCTAGACAGTGTACTAAAAAGCAGAGACATCATTTTGTCAACAAAGGTCTATATAGTCAAAGCTATGGTTTTTCCATTAGTCATGTACTGACTGAGAATTGGATTATAAAGAAAACTGAACACTGAAGAACTGATGCTTTTGAATTGTGGTGTTGGAGAAGACTTCTGAGAGTCCCTCGGACTGCAAGAAAATCAAGCCAGTCAATCCTAAAGGAAATCAACCCTGAGTATTCATTGGAAGGACTGATGCTGAAATTGAAGCTCCAATACTTTGGCCACCTGATGTGAAGAGCCGATTCATTGGAAAAGACCCCGACAGTGGGAAAGGTTGAAGGCAAAAGGAGAAGGAGGCAGCTGAGAATGAGATGGTTAAATAACATCACCAACTCAATGGAAATGAATTTCCACAAACTCCGGGAAACAGTGGAGGATAGAGGATCCTGAAGTGTTAGAGGCCATGGGGTTGCAAAGAGCTGGACATGACTTAATGACTGAACCTACTACTATTGTTTAACATTTTTCTCTAAAGCAACTTTTTCACTTAATTTTTAGTCTTCATAGCACTGTGCAAATAGAAAATAATTTCACTCGACACAAATGGAAACTAACCCAAAACAAATACAACAAAATCACTGAAGAATGTTACTATATTTTGGCTAGATATGTTGTCTGGGAAGTTTTTTGGTTTTTTGAGAAAAGAGAGATGAGTGCTGGAGGAGTGATTAAGACACATCACCTTCAAAGTGAGACTTTCTCCTTGATGAGGGCAGAGAGACCAAAAGAGAAAGATGTAATTCCATGTCATTGAATTCCTGTCCTTTTCTTCTTTATAGTCAGAATTCTCTATGGGTGATCTTAGCCCCTACTTGGGGAATCACTGGTTAGGACAGGATAATCTGATTGGATTTACAGAACAATGAAATCTTTGTATAAGTGAGTGCTTTATCTCCTAACATTAGGATGAAATAACCACACCACAGACATTCCACCCAGACAATGGTTATGAAGAATCTGAGATGTCATGGGTCAGCCAGTTCCTCACATGCATGAGAAAAGCATGGCCCCGTGAGATTAGACAGTTTGGCCAGTGCCGCACAATGAGTCAGGGGCACAGAACCTGTTATATGAGAATGATTTTGAATAATTTCACTCCTGCCCCCAGGGGACAAAGAGCACAGTTCTCATGATATATCGATGTTCAGATCTCATCTGTTAAATTAAGGAGCTAGTAGAAAAGGCATAGTTCTGGCTTCCTGTGAACCCATGAGTTCAAACATTGTAACAAGGGAGGAACCCAAAGGATTCATTAAGGAGCAGTAAGGAAAGAGGTGAGGAATTAGGTAACATTGACTCACACATTGAGGAAAAACATCTCCTTTTCACTCTCTTTCATTCTTCTACATTGGTCAAGGCTTTGCATCTAGCCTGGCACATATATCAATAAATAATAATTATAATTAATAATGATTATGCTAATATTAATGGGACTTCTCAGGTGGCTTAGTGGGTAAGGAATATGTCTACAATGCAGGAGACAGAGGAGACATGGGTTCAGTCCCTGCGTGGGGCAGATCTCCTGGAGGAAGGCATGGCAACCCACTTCAGTATTCTTGCCTGGAGAATCCCGTGGAGAGAGGAGCCTGGCAGGCTACAGTCCATGAGGTTACAAAGAGCCTGACACAACTGAAGTGACTGAGCAGGCACCCATACTAATATTAATAACATTAATAAATAACTGAGAACTTAAGAATGTGGGCTCTGGATTTGAATTCTGTCTCCTTGCACATTCCAGATTTCCTACCCTGGCAGCTAAATTGGCCTCTCTGAGCTTCAATTTCATCTTTTGTAGAACACACATTCAAAAGTACTTACAACATACTTTGTTTTGAGTTTTAAAGGAGAGAATACAAGAAAACTATTAAGAATTCTACCTGGTTCATAGTAAGTATATAACACATTAACTTTATTACATATTAAGTATATAAGTTTAGTTCAGTCACTCAGTCATCTCTGACTCTTTGCGACCCCATGGACTGCAGCATGCCAGGCTTCCTTGTCCATCACCAACTCCCGGAGCTTGCTCGAACTGATGTTCTTCGAGTCAGTGATGCCATCTCATCCTCTGTCGTCCCTTTCTCCTCCTATCTTCAATCTTTCCCAGCATCAGGGTCTTTTCCAATGAGTCAGTTCTTCACATTAAGTGGCCAAAGTATTGGAGTTTCAGCTTCAGCATCAGTCCTTCCAATGAATATTCAGGACTGATTTCCTTTAGGATGTGCTCAACAAATTAACTGATGATGGCAAGGATGACACCAATGAGGAATTAAACCAGTTGGTCAGCAGCAAGTCACAGTAAAGCAGAGAAATAAGCCTTCCTTTTCTAAAATAAAATTTTCCCATTCCTCCATGTGACAAAGGTAGAACCCTGACATTATCCTTTGGTTTGTAATATTGCTTCCAGGGTACTCGCTCAGATAAAATATGACTACTACTATTGGTGTTGATCATATACATTGAGATGTCATCTGAACCTAGGCTGATGGATGAAATTCACATGCAAATCTTCCTCTGCATGGAGACTCTGCTCACCCTCCCCCACCCCATTCTGTTACTCAGCTCCTCTCTCCTCGTTTCCATGAGCTGGAAACCTCTACAAATACATGCAATACAACTACATTCTGGTTCCAAGAGTGACTCTGGCATTTGAACAAGATTCATCCATGGCATGCTATTTCGGTAAGAAATCATTTTCCCCAAACAGCACTATGAGAAAGTGAGGCTAGAAAGAGCTTGCTGTTCTCGCTCACACTGGCACAGAGCGATGTCTGCTCACCCTGCCTGTGGGCTCAGGTATTCAAAACCTGTGGTATGAATTTTTTTTTTCTCTCTTTTGCTTTAAATGGCATTGCAACTTTGCCTGCTGCCAAGTTTGATCTAAAATAAACCTCGACACGCAAAAGGATGGCACAATTTCCTTAGGTCCTTGTGTGAGACGAGGTAGGTTAATGAGTTGCTATGGTGATCCCTTTTTAGACGCGAAATTGAATAATGGTAAAGAGGATCAGGCTTGGAGTCAGACTTAAGTTCAAATTCACATTCTGCCCCTTGGTATATGCTTGACTAACTTTGTGTAAATTAATTGACCTTTCCTGGTACATGTTCTCGTGGATGAAAAAGAGCCTAACAATACTACCTTGGAGAGGTATTATTTTGACTAATAATACAGCCCCCTGGTGTAGATATTATTAGCACCTTTTAATAGGTAAGTTATATAATCTGCCCAAAGTCACACAGCTTGATAATGGTAGAGCTTGGAGGCCCAGCTCAAGATTTCTGGGGATCAACTGGGCTTAACTAAATGGTTTTCACATAGGGTTCCCTCATACAGTTGCGTCAGACAGTGGCTGCACTGGGGGCATCTGAAAGGCTTCCTTATCCTCCTGTTGGCTACTGCTTGCTGGTGGCTGGGACCTTGGATTGGCACCATTGGCTGGACTACTGAGTATGGCCTCATCACGTGTCCTGGGCTTTCTCACAGTATGGTGGCAGGGTTCCAAGAACAAGCATCCCAAGAGAGGTCAGATGGAGGCTGTATCACCTTCAATAAGGCAAAAAGCAGTTGGGCGGCATCAACTTCTACTCATTACAAGCAAGTCACCAAAGCTGGTCAATATTCAGATGGACAAACATCCAAATGCAAGTTGACAGTAGATGAATATCATCCAAGTGTTGATGGAAAATAATTGAATTTTAGAATTTTATATACAGCTAACATCAAATCACAGTTTTCTTTTCTAAATAGATGCAATCTAAGATGTTTGAAATTGGTCATGAAATTTATCTAGTAGAACATTCAGATCCCTCTGTTTATTGACTTGTCTCTTAGTAGGTTTTGCAGCTTGGTCTGGAAATATGATTTCTTCAGCAATACTGGGAGGTAGAATAAAAGAACAACAATGAAGAGTAGAGGTAGAAAATAATAACGATAAAAGCACAAAGTAGTAAGATGCAGTGATGGCTAATTTTATGTGTCAACCTGACTGAGGGAAAGGGTACCCAGAAAGTTGGTAAGACATTGTTTCTGGATGTGCCTGTGAGGGAGTTTCCAGGAGAGATGAGCTCTCCCAGCATAGGTGAACGTGATCCAATCATTTTGAGAGCCTGAATAGAAAGAGCAAAAAGACTGAGGAAGAGCACATTTGCTCTCTGTTGAGCTGGGACCTCCACTTTCTCCTGCCCTCCATCCTTGGTGATCCCAGTTCTGAGGTCTTTAGACTCAAACTGAATTACACAGGCAGGTGTCCTGTTTCTCCAGTTTGCCAATAGCAGATTCATGGTACTTCTTAGCCTCCATAATCTAAGCCAGTTTCTGTAATAGATCTGTTTATAGCTCTCTGTTCATATTTTATATATTTTCTCCAAAGAATCCTGACTAATACGAGCGCTAAACAAAACAAAAATGCAATATAGTTAAGATAATTAAAACTGTAAATTTTGAAAACTAATAAAATAGATGAATCTTTGGCTAGTATGACTCAAAAAGGTAGAGAAAGAGAATAAGAGGAGAAATACACACCTATGAGAAAAAATTGTAATTAACAAATACAGAAAACATAAACGTAAGAAAATACTACATACGAATTTATATCGATAATTGATACAACATAAAGTAAAAAAATGTGAACCATCAAACTTGGCAGGAAAACTAGAAAATCTGAATAGATCAATGATTACAGAAAAAAAATGTTACTATAGTGGAAAATTTATTTCCTGGAAAGGCAGTAGATCTGGGAGTATTCCACTAAACTTTTAAGAACAGATAATCTTCATCTTAAAAACATTATTTCTGAGTGATATCTACTCTTTTCATTTGGTAAGACAAGTATAATTTTCAATGCATAAACCATAAAATGGTTGCAAAGGACGGGCAAAACCATAGGCCAATCTCACTTACAAATATGGATGGGAGAAATTTTACATAAAATATCAGCTTACTGAATACATATTAAGACAAAACGATCATAACTGAGAGTTACCCAAGAAAAGTAAGAATTATTCAATATTAAAAAGCATTCATGTAAATTACTATATTTACAGTTTAAAGAAGAAAAATCCTGTAACAAATGCCACAGATGCCAGGAAAATATTAGGGAAAAAAATGAATTCTTCACAAACCAAAATGAGAAAGATAACTTATTTAGGTTGGTGTGAACGTAATTGCAGCTTCAGACCATGAAACTTAGATCATTATACCTAGGCTCAAACATATCTTCATTAACCAAAATAGGAAACATTACAATCACACATTTTTGCCAATGAGAAATATGTCTGTTTATTCCTGTAGCATAAAAACCCGTGTTTAGGGATTTGACAAATGGTTGGAAAGCATTTTCTGCCTCCTGCTGTTTGGGGAAGCATTTTCACTGCAAAAAGTTGTCAAGATGCTTGAAGAAGTGGTAGTCAGTTGGTGAGAGGTCAGATGAATATGGCAGATGAGGCAAAACTTTGTAGTCCAATTCATTCAACTTTTGAAGGTTGGTTGTGCAATATGCAGTCAGGCATTGTCAGGGACAAGAGTTGGGCCCTTTCTGTTGACTAATGGTGGCTACAGGCGTTGCAGTTTTGGGTGCATCTCATTGATTTGCCAAGTATACTTCTTAGATGTAATGGTTTTGCCAGGATTCAGAGAGCTATAGTTAATCAGACCAGCAGCAGACCACCCAATGGTGACCATGACCTTTTTTTGGTGCAAGTTTGACTTTGAGAAATGCTTTGGAATTTCTCCTCAGTCCAACCAGTAAGCTAGTCATATCTGGCTGTCTTATAAAATCCACTTTTCATTGCACGTCACAATCCAATTGAGAAATGCTTTGTTATTGTTGCATAGGATGTGAGAAGATGACACTTCAAAATGATGATTTTTTTTTTTACAATTTTTGGTCAGCTCATGAGGCACCCACTTATTGAGCTTTTTTACTTGTCTGATTTGCTTCAAATGCCAAACAACCATAGAATGGTGGATGTTGAGCTCCTGGGCAACTTCTTGTTTAGTTGTAAGAGGATCAACTTCAATGATGGATCTCATTTGGTCATTATCAACTTCCGATGGCCAGCCACTGTGCTCCTCACCTTCGAGGTTCCTGTCTCCTCTGCAAAACTCCTTGAACCACCACTGCACTATACATTCATTAGCAGCTTCTGGGCCAAATGTGTTGTGGATGTTGTGAGCTATCTCTGCTGCTTTACAACCCATTTTGTACTCAAATAAGAAAATCGCTTGAATTTGCATTTTGTCTGACATCATTTCCATAGTCTAAAATACATACAAAATATGTAGCTAGTAATGTCATTCGCAAAAATAATAAATAAATAAAGCAAGAAAGGAGCATTAAAATGATGTCTAGCATAACCAGCTTTATTCAAGAGTGTGTTCTAATACCAAACAGCAAATTTCAACAATGCAAAAACCTCAATTACTTTTACTAGACCATTTCAACAGACACCACACTAAATGTGGAAACATCAGAAGCAATTCCGCTGAAGCAGGAACAAGGGAAAGATGCCAGCTGTCAACACTACTATGCAAAACTATTCTGGGGATTCAAGCTAATCAATTTTTAAAAGGGGGAGGAGAGACAAGTAATTAATACTTTCAATTATATATTCATCCACCTAGAAAACTCAATAGAGTCCACTTCAAACCATTTAAGTTTTATGAAAATTGAGTAAGATGTTTAAAAATATGAAAGGCATACTAAAATTGAGTGCTTTCCTATAGAGCAATACAGAGTGAGCTCATTACATGATCTGCATGAAATGCCCATCCCCAGCTTCCCTGGTGGCTCAGTGGTAAATAATCTGCCTGCAATGCAGGGGACCCAGGTTCAACCCTTGGGTTGGGAAGATGCCCTCGAGAAGGGAATGCAACCCACTCTAGCATTCTTGCCTGGAGAATTCCATGGACAGAGGAGCCTGGCAGGCTACAGTCCACGGGGTCACAAAGAGTTGGACACAACTGAGCAACTAACACTGGGTTGGCTGCTTTGTATTGGGGCCGCAGACTATGGTCACCCCACTATAAAGCCCCTACTTTTCCTGGACACTTTGATGTAGTCACCTGCCTTTACATCCTTCACTTTCTCTACCACACCTCACATCATCACCTTTCATTTCTTACTGGCATTTTTATCACCCTCTGCTGCTGCTGCTGCTAAGTCACTTCAGTCGTGTCCAACTCTGTGCGACCCCATAGACGGCAGCCCACCAGGCTCCCCTGTCCCTGGGATTCTCCAGGCAAGAACACTGGAGTGGGTTGCCATTTCCTTCTCCAATGCATGAAAGTGAAAAGTGAAAGTCAGTTTGCTCTGTTGTGTCTGACTCTTCACGACCCCATGGACTGCAGCCTCCCAGGCTCCTCCATCCATGGGATTTTCCAGGCAAGAGGATTGGAGTGGGTTGCCATTGCCTTCTCCTTATCACCCTCTACTAGAAAGTAAATACTACAAGCCCAGTGCATAGGACATGTTCCATAAATAATTGTTGAATGAAAGAACGGATGAGTCTGGCATACTGAGTTGTGCTCGATTCTTTGCGACCCCCTGGACTCTAGTAGCCCATCAAGCTCCTCTGTCCATGGAATTCTCCAGGCAAGAACGCTGGAGGGGATCTTTCTGACTGAGGGATCGAACCAGCATCTCCTGCATTGGGACGTGGATTCTTTACCACTGTGCCACCTGGGAAGCAAGCCAGAGTATGTCTGACCTCAAATCCACTCTTCTCACCAGACTGAGTTGCCTCCTAATGGAGTCCACACATTTTTCCTTTGTCATCCATGGTGGCTAAAAGCATCAGTGACAAAAATGCTTTTTGAAATGGTGATGTCAGAGTCAAAATGGCACCAAATAGTTTGGCGGTTTTTTTAAACATTCGCATCCATGGAGGACAAGAGTCACAAAATGGAGATTTGAATCATTAGCAGAACTGGCAACATATATGAGATTTGATTTTCCCGGCTGTGTAGAACACATCATCCCCTTACTGAAGATTCATTTATGGCTATCTGCTGTTCTTGCTACCTTAGTTCCTTGATGGATAGATTAACTACATATTCATGCAGGAAGGACACCTTTGTGCTGTCCAGCTTGAAGTCACAAGCTGGTTTAGGAGGCTCAGAGCACTTCTGGATCTGATCCTCCACTGGAGGTCACATTTCTCCTCTCCCTGCCCTGTAGTTCAGACATATCATCCCTGACCTTGGACGGCATCACTCAGCCTTCACCTTTTCTACTTGAGCCTTGGTCCTTCTGCAGCTCCTCCCTCCATCACCTGCAACCCTCTCTCCCTTGAAACCCTCCTTCTCTTGGCTTTGCTTAGCCTCTCACCCTTTCCCAAAGCCACCTGTGGCCGCTGCCTTGGGTTTATCCTCTCTTTCAGGGAGGGACGCTCTCCCATTCCACCCCCCTTTACTGGATGCTTGAAGCACTCACACATCACAAGGTAGGGGAAGACAGGCAGGGTTTCATAAACACCCAGAAAGATCTTACTTGGATGTTTCTTTTATGGTGTCTAAAATGCACCCATTGATTTGGGGTGGGTGGTGGTGGAGGGGAGATTTTGCTGGTTGCTCTGACCCCTGCAGAAAACATCTTTCAGCCTGGCAAAAGATGGATATTTTTTCCCTCTCGAAAGTCTGTCACCTGGAAGCTTTAAAAATAAATTAGATGTCAGAATGCTGGGTATTTGATATGCTTACCAAGTGCCATGTTCTGTGTTTATTTACTTCTCACAGCAAGCTCATAAAATACGATTTATTATTCCTATTTTATAGTGAAGGGAATGTTCTGAGAGAGATTAAGCAAGCTGTCTGTGGTGTTTTGCTGTAAATCTCTCTTTCCCCAGATCATGGAAGGCGGTATGTTGTAAATTCATAAAACCAGTCTCCTGGCCTTCCTCCCATCCTGCCCCCACATTCCAGCCACAGAATCCTGGTCTGAAAGGATCCCAGGACCAAAAGCCTCATTAATAATTCACATATCAGATGGGTATCACACTGCAGCTTCTCTTGCATATCAAAAGGAAAGTTTGAATGGCCAAGCAGAATACAAATGAGCAAGACAGACTTCTCATTATCAGATGGAAGCTTTTATAATGCATTCTCCAAAGTTTTTAATTATGAAACATTCCAAGCATGCAGACCACCTCTGTTCTGCCTGCGTGCATGTGCACACATGCACACACACACACCTACACCCCTACACACCACCACCATCACCACCAGAGGTAACCACTATCTGGAAGATGTCATGTACATTACCCGACCATGAACATGAACATGAACATGCTGTTGTGCTTTCTAACACGCACACACACATTTTTGAGATTTACCCTCACTGAACATATAAATACACATATTTATTCATTTTTATCCTTGAATAGTAATAGTGATGATTATGATTTTTAGTGCTTTCTGCCAATCAGGCTGTGCTTCAGTATTTTGTATGTATTGTCTCATTTAATCCTGACAATGGTGCCACAAGGGAAGCACCAATATGACATTCTCCAGGGGAAGAAGCTGGAGGTAGATGGTTAAGTGGGTCCATGGAGGTCATAGCCTTGACCAGTGAATCATCAGGATCTGACTTCAGAGCCCAAGACCCTAGCCTGCAGGCCATTCTGCTTGCTCTACAGACAGCCTCAAGCTCCCCGATATAGACACAAGTGGACTTAGGGAGACTTTTAAAGGAAGGAGAGAACCCAGATTGGCAGCCTGGGTTCCACCTTCTCAGCTGTTCCACCCAGCACACACCTAGCAGACAGCTTTACTCCTTTTTTTAACTGACGTATTGTTGCTATACAATCTTATGTAAGTTACAGGTGTACAACGCTGTGATTCACAGCTTTAAAAGGTTGTACTCCATTTGTAGTTGTTATAAAATATTGACTCTCTTTCCTGTGCTGTTCACTGTATCCTTATAGCTTATGTTACACCTAAGCCTTTGCACCTCTTCCTTCCCTACCTCTATGTTGCCCCACTTCCCTCTCCCCACTGGTAATCACTAAGTTTGTTCTCTATATCTGTGAGTCTGCTTTTGTGTTTCATTCACTAGTTAGCTGCATGTTTTAGATTCCACATGTAAATGAGATCATACAGTATTTGTCTTTCTCTGCCTGACATTTCACTTAGCCTAGTGTCCTCCAAGTCCATCCAGGTTACTGCAAATGACAAGATGTTCTTTTTTAATGACCAAGTAATATTGCATTGAGGCAGCGTTATTCTTAAATGAGAAAACAGGGGCTACTAAAACTGCAAAACAAAGGTTGAAGGGGGACATGCATGCTTAGCCATCAGCTGTGTTTTGGTGGATTTTTTTTTTTTTCTTTTAATCTGAAATCATGTGCAAAAGGGATACTGAGACCGGAAGATATAGCAAGAGTCAGGACAGAGGAAGCCCTGCTCCTGGGGGTCTATGTGCACCCTGGTAAAGGGGATGACAAGACGACCACAGTTACATTGGAAAGTACCATCTTTTAGTGCATGTGCCAGCCTGGCCTTCCTCCTTGACAAAAATATCTCTTCCACCCCCACAAAGTGCATGAGATTCCACCAATAGAAATCCTTCCAGGTCATGAAATGTTTTAGATCTTTAAGGGTTCCTCTAACAACATTCAAATATCCCTCTGTATGAAATACGGGACGTGTTTTTCTACCTTTTGGGCTTTTGTGACAATCACATAAATAGCTCATCAAAGGTGCCAAGCCCAAGTGCCTGTCACATTCATGGATGCTCAATACATTTTGATTCCTTTTCTTTTTTTTGAATACAGGAACTCCTAGGGGGAAAAAAAAACCCACTCTCTAACGACACCTGGGAAGGGAACATGATTGAGAGGGGGTGGGGCTGAGTTACTTTGCAGAACATAGTTGCCTGAGAAGGGAGGATTCTAGGATGGCAAAGCCCCATTCATCCTCAGGATTGTTGCCCAGGGTAGACCTGACCTGAAAACCCATCCTTAAGCCAGGACACTCTTGAGGGTCATGTGAATCCCTCGGTGGGCTTGTCAAAACACAGAAGTCTGTGTCTACCCCCAAGCATTTCTGGTTCAGGGAGCCGGGATGGGGCCTGGGGATCTGCATTACTCACAAGTTCCCAAGGGATGCTGATGCTGCCAGCTTGGGACCACACTGCATTGCTTGAATCTCCTTCCCATAACTCAGAGGTTCTCTGTAAGCTTTCTCTGGATTTTCCTTAGAAGCAATTCACTCTGACAGAGCAGACAAAAGATAATTTCAGGCAACCAGAGTGAGTCAAAAGCAGATCTCAGTGATAGGAACAAGCCAAGATACACCCAAAGATTTCATGTGATGTATTCTCTTAATATGAAAACTCGGCACACAGATTTTTATTTTTAGATTTTAGGCTGGATGGGCAAATTCCCCTCTCTTACCTCTTTTGAGACTATCACTCTCTTCCTAGGTTTATTTTTCAATGGGAATGTTTTCTGAGCAGACAGCTCACTTTCTGAGGGCTCTCAGGTGTCAGAGGGCCTGGTCTTCTCATCTGACACAGCTCTTCTGGGTTCTGTCCTGGGCATCGGGCCTTCTTTGTACTGTCCCTGCATCATTTCAGAACTGGACTCTATTCCAGTCTTCTCAGTTTACACATGCAAAGTCACCTGCAAGAACACTGAGAAAGAATCCACGTGTCAGTACACAAAGCCCCAGAAGTGACGTCTGGAGAGGACCCGGGTTTGAACTCAGACTGTGCCACTCTTCAACAACCTTCATTTAGCTCAGACAATCAGACCTGGGGCATACATCAACCCCTGCCAACCTCAGTTTTCCTTTCTATATGGAATGGGTATCAAAATACTTGCTGTCCCATAGGAAACAAACTTTGAATTATTGGAAAGCATACGGGTCAGCTATTATCATCAGAGGAGGGGAGGCCGTTGCAGAATGGAAAGCACTGTAACCCTAGAAGCTCAGGTGTCTCAAGAGTCAGGCAAAAAGGTGTTCCGTTTTATAAGGAGAGGAACGAATAAAGCTAGAAAGAAAGATGTGGGGAAGTGTGGTGAAAGGGACATGTAATGGGGACAGCAGATCAGAGAGTTGTTCTCCCTGAGGACAGGGCTGGAGTCTCTGAGCCCTGAAGACCACTTTCTGCCTCTCTTTTCTTACTGCTGTTCCCATTTCTCTTTTTCTTCTCACCTCTTAATAAATTCTTCCTGGAAAAGAAAAGTCAAGCTAGTTCCAAGTCACTCTGGCAGAAATAGGTTTGATATATTAACTTGAATCATGCAAATAAATCAAATTTATTTATTACCCAGCTGAGTTGGGAGACTGACATACATACATACATACATACATACATATATATGTGTGTGTGTGTGTGTGTGTGTGTGTGTGTGTGCATCTGTTTCTTTCCTTAATTCTACATCTGTCATGTCTATGGTTTCACGATACAATTAAAGCCCTGAGAATATGCTTAGAAGGTGTAGTCTCTCCCTTGGCTGCCCTGAGTGAATACAGAGCTGTATTCACTGTGGTGTATCTTCCTGCCAATTGAGGCTAACAAATAAAACTTGTCACTTTCACTCCATAACCCAGAATTACTCAAATATGTCCTTGTCAAAATAAACTATGTTGAACAAGCTCTGGTTTTAAAAAAATGCAATTTTTTCCCTCTTTAATCAAGAAGAATTTCCCTTCTGGAACATTGAACAGCAGCAATACAATCAGAACCCACACAGAGAGGCACTTACTCACCTTTCATGCAGCTCCTGGGTCGCTATCAAATCCCCTCTCCTGGAGCCTGATCATTTCTCTGTGATCAGGTCAGAGTTTTTATGAGTTTGACTAAAGTCTAATGAGATCCAGAGCTCAAGGGAGAAAGATAAAATGACCTTTAAAAGTCACACGTTGAAACAAGGGTTAGCGTGAATGTCTCATGATTAGACCTGCTAATGTTTGACAGTAAACACAGAAAAGGGATGTGACCAATATATCACGTTTGTTTTCACTGAGATCCTGAAGGATGTGTTACTCTAATTTTGTTTAGTCAGACATTGAAAGCAGAGTCAGTAGGTTATGTCACAGATGACTTGAGTGCAAAGTGAATGAGGTATAAAGCTTTTGTGCAAAGTGGATGAGAATAGATACATGCACGTGTCTGGCTGAGTCCCTTCACTCTTTACCTGAAACCATCACGACGTTGTTAATTGGCCATGCATGCATGCTATGTTGCAACCCTCCAGGCTCCTCTGTTCATGGGATTCTCCAGGCAAGAATACCAGAGTGGGTTGTCATGCCCTTCTCCAGGGGACCTTCCTGACCAAGGGCTTGAACTTGCATCTCTATGTCTCCTGCATTGCAGTCAGTTTCTGTACTATCTGAGTTACCGGGTCTCCTTCATGACTGTTATATCTTTCCTAAATTGGATATAGGAAGCTGTGGATAACAGGACTTCATAAAAGTCAATTCAATTGATTTAATGGGAAAGGGTGAGATATTAGTGGTTATGGGATGTCTCAGGGAGAGAGTCTGCAAATGCAGGACTGTACTAAGTTCACTCTGGAAAAGAAAAGTCATGCTATTCCAAGGCAAGATGGTAGTTTGCCTCTTCTTGTTCCACACGCAAGCATTCCAAACTGTCAGGAAGACAGCATGATATCCTGCAAGGGAAATGCCCCTTGACAAGTCTAAATTTAGACACCAAATTTATGCTCAGAAAGAGGCCATTCCTAATATCTGAGTTTTCTCTGAGAATGTTAAGGAAGGGGTGTCTTCTGGCAAAGCAACTCTAGTCCTGCACGAAAGAAAGCTAGACATCTTTGAGGACACAATGCTGATGGGAGAAAGAGACCCAGAACTCTACTTAACATGGGATATCACATTTGTAGGATAAAACCGGCTCATCCACCCAGTGTAGGCTAAAGAAGGAACTCCAGTGAGAAGGTTCTGGGACAGGGAGTCCAAATGGAGTAAAGAATCTGAGACAATGGATGTATGTAACCCACAAGAAGCGCTTACTCAGATTCATGGCACCTCTGAACTTTAGAAGTAAAAGTACCTTGAAGGTTATATAATTGTGATGCTAGTCCATGGTATCCCATTTTGGGTCAAACACCAGTCTAGACACTGCTTGTAAAGACACTTTAAGCCATGATAAGATTTAAATTGGTGGACTCTGAGTAAAGCAGGCTCCCCTCCGCAGTGTGGAGGGACCTCATCTAATCAGTTCAGTTCAGTTCAGTCACTCAGTCGGGTCCAACTCTTTGCAACCCCATGGACTGCAGCATGGCAGGCTTCCCTGTCCATCACCAGCTCCCGGAACTTGCTCAAACTCAAGTCCATCGAGTCATTGATGCCATCCAGCCATCTTGTCCTCTGCCGTCCCCTTCCCCTCCTGCCTTCAATCTTTCCAAGCATCAGGGTTTTGTCCAATGAGTCAGTTCTTCGCATCAGATGGCCAAAGTATCCATCCAATCAGGGGAAAGCCTTAATAGAAGAGACCGAGGTCCCCTGAGGAAGAAGGCATTGCACCTCTGGAATGCCTTCAGACTCATACTGCAGCATCGAATTTTCCCTGCTCCACAACCATATGAATCAATTTTTGCAATAAGTCTTTCAGTCTCTCTCTGTCTCTTTGTCTGTCTCTGTCTTTCTCTCTCTCTCTGCCCCTGTTTCTCTGTCACTCAGTCTATTTCTTTCTGTTTGTCTCTGTGTGTGTGTGTGTATGTTTACACATTCTATTGCTTGTTTCTCTGGAAGAATTAAGTCCAACAACCAGGAGGTTAATATGGTTATATCTATCTGTTCAGTCGCTCAGTTGTGTCCAACTCTTTGTGACCCTATGGACTATAGCCCACAAGGTATCTCTGTCCATGGAATTCTCCAGGCAAGAGTATTGGAGTGGGTTGCCATTCCCTTCTCTGGGGGATCTTCTCGACCCAGGGATGGAACTCAGGTGTCCTGAACGGCAAGCCGAAGCTTTACCATCTGAGCCCTAGTTTCTCAAATTCACGTCCATTGAGCCAGTGATGCTATATAACCATCTTATCCTCTGCTGACCCCTTCTCCTCCTGCCTTCAAACTTTCCCAGCATCAGGGTCTTTTCCAGTGAATCAGCTCTTCACATCAAGTGGCCAAAGTATTGGAGTTTCAGTTTCAGCATCAGTCCTTCCAATGAATATTCAGGATTGATTATCTATTTAACAAATGAGAAAACTGGGGGCTGGGGAGGTTCAGAGACTTCTCAAGGGCTGCTCAGTTACTTGGCAACATACCTGGGGTGTGGTTCTCTGAGCCCTATGTTCTCCTTTCACTGTGTAACTCTTAAGAGCCTCACACTAGAATAAAAGAGTTGTATGGTTTAAAATCATATGGTAAAAACCTACTTGGTATTGTAGCTTTTCAGTAATTAAGAAGTTGAGATATCAACACGAGACCTATGGTAGCATAGCTGAAGCCTTGAGAAAGCCCTTTAGTATACAGTAAAGGAAGCACCAGCAAAACATGAACAAATAGATGGTTCACAACTGGTATTTAGAAGTTGACTGTTTGAAAGAGAAAATTAAGTTCGTTCTTTGTGTCACACCTTATACAAATTATATCCTGGATGTGATATGAGTTAATATAAAATTAAATAAATCATAAATGACTCTAAAGGAAAATATTTCATTCATCCAGGCAAAAGAGCTGCTTTTTTCAGGCTACAAGTAAGGCAAGATATCAAAAATAAAAACATCCTCTAGATTTGATAAGTTAAAAAATTCAATTTCTATTCATTTCAAAGCTAAACTTAAAAGGTAAAAATTCTTAAATGGTTATCGATCTTTTCAAATTTTCTATGAGTTAACTGAAAATTCATGTTCTTATAGAAAATTGCCGTTTCACTTATAGTTTCAAGTTGTTAGCATAGAGTTACACACAGTTTTCTCTGAACATTTTCAAATGTCTGTATTTCTCATCTTGTGATTATTTTACAGACCCAAGTGTATGTATTCATTTTATGATAAAGATAGCATCAGATCAGTTGAGAAAAAAAAGATGATTAGAAAATAAAACTTTGATCAAGATAAAACTAATTTATCTTGAAAACAAATATCTTAAATATATATGGTGAATATACACTTTCACATTCTAGTTGAAAAGCATAAAATATTTTTAACTTGACAGATTTTATATCATAAACTATAAAATTTCATGCATTGTTATAAACAAAATTTTAAAACAAGCAACAATGGTGAAAATATATATATTATATATATATATAATGTATATATTTGCAAAGGGCAGTCCCATCACTTCATGGAAATAGATGGGGAAACAGTGGAAACAGTGTTCAGACTTTATTTTTTGGGGGCTCCAAAATCACTGCAGATGGTGATTGCAGCCATGAAATTAAAAGACACTTACTCCTTGGAAGGAAAGTTATGACCAACCTAGATAGCATATTAAAAAGTAGAGACATTACTTTGCCAACAGAGGTCCGTCTAGTCAAGGCTATGGTTTTTCCAGTGGTCATGTATGGATGTGAGAGTTGGACTGTGAAGAAAGCTGAGTGCCAAAAAATTGATGCTTTTGAACTGTGGTGTTGGAGAAGACTCTTGAGAGTCCCTTGGACTGAAACCAGTCCATCCTAAAGGAGATCCAACCAGTCCATCCTAAAGGAGATCAGTCTTGGGTGTTCATTGGAAGGACTGATGCTAAAGCTGAATCTCCAATACTTTGGCCACCTCATACGAAGAGTTGACTCATTAGAAAAGACCCTGATGCTGGGAGGGACTGCGGGCAGGAGGAGAAGGGGACGACAGAGGATGAGATGGCTGGATGGCATCACCGACTCGATGAACTTAAGTTTGAGTAAACTCCGGGAGTTGGTGATGGACATGGAGGCCTGGCGTGCTGTGATTCATGGGGTCGCAAAGAGTTGGACACAACTAAGCGACTGAACTGACTGACTGACTGAGACTCCTTATTGTATAAAGAATTTGTTCAAATAAATATGAAAAATATTCTGGCACACTCACTAAAAAAAAGAACAAAAGATATGAATGGGAAATCCATAAATGAAAAAATTTTAATGGCCAATAAGTACATCTTTAAATGTTCTGTTCCAGGTTAAAATGTTCACATCGGAAATAAGCAACTGAGATCTCATTTTCTATCTAGGAAAAATGGAAAAGAATAGTAATATGCCACTTAGGAAGCAATATACATTCCCATACACTACCCAAAAGCATGTAAATTAGTATAACTTTCTGTAGGAATATGTGATAATCTGCATCACAATCTTTGACTCAGCCATTTCGGTTTTACAATTTATCTTAGGGAAATCAGCTATGTTTGCAAAGGTAATGCACAGGGACATTTCAAAATGCTGTTTTTAATAGAAAAAAATGGGGTCAACATAAATACTAAACAATGGGAAAATGGATAAGTCAATTATGACTTATTCACAAAGACGGAAACCTGCAGTTGAGTTGTGAAAAAAAATCAGACTGTAATAGCATCTGTGCATGTACCTGGACTCTTCTCAGAGCCCCAGCCCTGACCTTGGACTCACTCTCCCAAACAGACTGCCTGCATAAGCCCTGGCACAGGTTCTCTTTCGAGGATGTAATCCCAGCTGAGAAAATTGTATGTATTTTCCCCTCAAGAATGCAGGCTTCATGGCTCTCCAGAAATTCACTTGTCATCTTCAAAAAAGCCCCGCATTAAAGCACCTCCATTAGATGGCTTTGTACCTAAAACCCTAGTTTGGGCAGACTCTGCCTTATTTCTGACTGAGTTTTTAGGTGGCATCAGTCCATCTTTTTTTTTTTTTTTGCCATAAACTTCCTCCTCTTTATTCTACATGACATCTAATACTTTCTTAATTACATAGCTATTGAGTGACTGCTCTGGGCTAGCCGGGCCCATTAGCTGGAGCCAGCAACTGAAATATCAGAGGAAGCCTTTTAAGCCCTGAGTAAGTGGGAAATTGCCTTTTAGGAAAATAATCCATTGTGACCTATGCAATGAAGCAGCAGGAACTTGCCAGGTCAAATCATCCACAGTTTACCCTCCTATTCGTGGAGGAGGTACAGTGCAGCCATGAAGGCTTTGGAAGTCTCCAGCCATGAGTCCACTCTGCAGAGCGAGAGTAAAGGCCACGGCCAGCCGTGATGGATAGGCTTCCATCTTGAAGTTTCCTCGGGAGACTTCAGAGTGGCTGATCAGATGTCAGCAAGACATAAGATCTGGATTTATTTTTACTGTCACAGTGATGGATTTTGCTTCTCTTTCCAGTGGCCCTTATTATCAAGAGCACAAACCCAATTTGAGAGAGGCAGCAAGGCCTTGAACTTGGAATGATGACCATCAACCCAACGTGCTCTCTCCCATTAGTGAGTTTCCTAGAACACTGACCTTACCATGAATCACACTGTTGTCTGCCCTTCCCTCCTATTTGAACTCTGGATGTTCCAGTATTGACTGGTAAATTCTCTGGCCACGGAGGAACTACTCAGCCTAGCACACATTTACCTAACGAACACATGCACAGGGTTTCAACAGGCCAGGAGCTGTTCTCAGCCCTTTGCCATTGTCGACTCACTCAGTCCTAATAACTCCTTGTCAGGTAGACTTTATAGGTCCCACCAACTGGGGTTAGTGAGTAGTTTATTTCCTTATATCTTGTTCAAACATCACATCCAGCTGCAGATTTGCTTCTCTACTGCTAGTCTCTCCATTTTCTCCATCCTTCATTCTGTTTCCAGAATGTTCTTCTGGCCCCCAAAACTTCAGTAGCACCCCCCCCCAACTGCCTATACAATAAAAGTTATATTTTATGAGCCTGGTTTAGAAAACCTCTTGTCTCACTCCCCATCACATTCACTGCCATAAATCAGCTTCCCTACACTCAGCTGCAATAAATTATTCAGCATCCCTCTGAAAAAGCCAGCCCTGTAATATCAACATGCCTTTTCTTTCTCTCTTGGGATGGATTTCCCGGGAAACAGACTCTGAGGCAGAGATCTGCAGGCAAGACATCCTCTAGAGAGTTCTCTCAAGGACATTTGTAAGGGAGTGTATTCACTATCTATTATGTAGTAAATTACCCCAAACTCTGCAGCTTAAAGCAATGAACATTCATTGTCTCACACAGTTTCTGTTGGTCAGGAATTCAGGAAACCTTAGATGTGTGGTTTTGGCTCTCACAAGGATTCATTAAGCTGTCCATTGGTGGATCCACTCTCAAGTTCATTGCCTTCCCAGTGTTTGGAAGATGACAGCTGGCCTCCTTGAAAGAGTGTAAGAGTGAGGGAGGGATGGGAGGTACCATGTACTTCATGGAGGCTGAACCAATCTTTCCATTAGCTAAGCCAGGGTATAATGCCCCATGCATGGCTTCTGTGAATCTGTGAATCCCCAAAGTCTTGCCCGCACACAAGAGAAGGGGAATTCAGTTCCACCTTTTGAGGGAAGAAACGCCAAACAGTTTCTGAACAAACCTTAAAAGCCTCTGCAGAGAATGAGGGACACAGGCATGGGCAGAGGGAGAAGTTAAATGGATTCAGTTTCAACAGAGACTCAGCTGACCCTAGGAGATGTTCTGAAGCTTAGATAGTCCTTCAGAGATATCACAAGTCAAGGGTAAGAAGGCAGCTTTTTTATGCTTGCCTCTCCCAGTCATGGCTGCAGATTGGCCCCTGGAGGGGTTTGCCAAAATCTACATAGTGACTTTGCCACACTATATAGACTACATACTATCTTTTGCCCCAAAGACTCCTCTAATGCCTTAGGATTTGATGGGCCAAGGAGCAGGACTGTTTATATCAGAGTCTAGACCTGCTGCAGAGTCCTTTCCTCTTCTGGCATTGACTCCACATTGGCAGTCTCCCATGTCATCTAGAAAATGGATCCGAAACACATGAAGTGTTGGACATGCTACTCTAGAATCTGAAAAGTCCTACCAGGAATCATGCTTCCTTCTTAGTGATCAAAGTTTTGTGAAGACCCAATAATTTGCATGGAGTATCCTCCATGTTCCCAGCCCACTGTACCCCTAACAATGTCACTGATGTAGGAGGCCCTGAATCCTTTGTAGGGTTTACCCATTCTTCTGGAACACATGACTCTTACCAAGACCTCTGTACTCTTGCCCATCCTTGTTAATTTATCCCATCTAACATACAGGATGTCCAGATGGTAATAACTAGACCACTTTCTCTGGAATTCTGGCATGTTTTAAATTAAATCTAGACCTGGTCCTTGGATTTGTACTGCCTTCCAGCTGCAGGATATGACAGTTCCTTCACACAATGGCAAGGAAGTCCTCTGACTTTCACATTTTGCCTTAAATCTGTGATTAATCACTCCTGACCTTTTATTAAATTTTTCCAACACATCACTTGTACTTAGCAAGAGGCACCCAGTTCCATAGTCATTGTAATTACTACTTCCCCTGTGTCTCTCAAATGCCTGACATGTAGCACCTGCCACAGCTCTCTGATCTACAGAATCACACTGCAGGTGGTCAAGGAGAACACAGACTCCTTTTTTTCAATTTATTTACTTTAAGTTGAAAGATAATTTCTTTACAGTATTGTGTTGGTTTCTATCAAATATCAACATGAATCAGCCATAGGTTTACCCATGTCCCCTCCTTCTTCCTCTCTTCCACCTCCCTCCCCATCCCACCCCTCTAGGCTGTTCCTGAGCCCTAGTTTGAGTTCCTTGAGTCATACAGAAAATTCCCATTGGCTATGTATTTTACATATATCAATGTATGTTTCCATGTTACTCTCTCCACATATCCCACGCTCTCCTTCATTCCCCACCCCACCTCTGCAGCCATATCCATAAGTCTGTTCTCTATGTCTGAAGAACACAGACTCATATGGGGAAAGATCTGGGGCCTCTTCTCCACTGCAGCCTAGCTCTTAGAACGTGGCTTGGCATTCACTACTCCCTCAAGCATGCATGCTTAGTCATTCAGTCAAGTCATACTTTGTGACCCCCATGGACTATAGCCTGTCAGGTTCCTCTGTCCATGGGATTTTTCAGGCAACAATACTGGAGTGGGTTGTCATTTCCTCCTCCAGGGGATCTTCCCAACCCAGAGATCAAACCCACGCCTCCTGTGTCACCTGCATTTCAGGCAGATTCTTTACCCACTGAGCCATGCAAATCTGTGGATAACGTCACTGACTGCAACATCACACGCTCCTGGTATCCCGTCTAGATTATGCTATTCTATCTTTCTGGAATATTCCTATTCAGCCACTAACTATGCTCTCTCTCTCTCCTCTTTCTAACACTTCCAGTCACTCTAAGCATCGAAGTACTTCTCATTCCTTTCTCCTTCCAGCCAGTGTTGACCTCTATCCTTCTATGACAGTAAAATACTACATGATATCACTCTTCAATGGTTTCTCATAAGATACCTTGTGTCTTACCTTGATTCTCCCAGCAGACACCAAGACAGGACTGACTGCAGTTAGCTTCTATTCCAGAAGGATAGTGATGAAAGGGGAGAAAGGAATAGAGAAAAAAGAAAAACCAAGTGAGGACATTAATAAGTGAGTTAATTCCATGGGAAATCTGAACTCCATTCAGCTGGGAACTTTCTGAGATACTGTGTCCAGGTCACCTCAGAATCAACTCCACAGAGGCTGGGGCCACTGGAGGGGCTGAGGCATTGTCCGCCAACTTCTACACTTCAGAGTCTGAAAGTCACCCCAAGGGCATTCATTCCCTCACTTCTCAGACTACAACTAGTCTGAGAATAGTCAATAACTAGTATTTAACTTTTTTAAGTGAATAAAGCTCATCTACCTAGAAGTTAAAAATAATTCTGCTTACATTTCTTTTTGCATCAAAAAGAAAATTTAAATTACTGAATATCTGGAAAAGTAACAATAAAATCATTTGTCTGCTATACAAATAAATGTGAATATGGATATGAGTATATATATGATTATATATATATATATATATATATATATATATCAGAAAATATAGGATTCAGCTGAACCAAAGCTTAGAGGAAACTTTATAGTTATACACCTAAATGAAGTAAAAAAAGAAAACCAATTAGATAGAGAGTTAGAAAAATGCAATACTAAAGAAATCAGAAATAGAAATTAATAAAATTAAAATTCATTAATAAGTTAGAAAATATAAGAATAAATAGAAAAATTTTTAAGTTGATTTTTTTGGAGGGGAACACAGTAAAGTAGTTACCTCCATCCAGGAAAAAAAAAAAAACACGAGAATGCAAAAATAGTCAAAACAAGAAACAAGGTCAGGTAAATAATAGAAATGAAAAAAATTAAGACTAATAAAAGATAGCTTTTTTAAATCCTAAAATTCTTAAATGTAGGGGAAATGGCACCTTTCTAGAAACTAGAAATTATCAACAGTGACCCAATAGTGACCCCAAAAGAACTGGAAAAATCTAAAGAGACTAAAAATCCTGGAAACAATTGAGAAAAATCTCAAAGAATGATGTTCTTTCTAACTCAAAAAATTGAAGTTCTGGGCTTTTTCACAGAAGAATTCTATCAAATCATTAAAAAATAGATACCTCAGCCTGTACTTATATTGTTTCAAATCTACTTACAAATAACAATGATGCCAAAACCCTATACATAAATCCTAATAAAATCTTGGACAATAGAAGCTGGAAGCACATTTTAAGAGTAACAGGATATGGAGAAATGGTGTATGTTTTAGGTAATCAAGGATGTTTCAATATTAGGAGGTCTATTATTATATTTCAACATACTAATAGACCCAAAGAAAATATGACTATCTCTGATTCTGAAAAGCATTTATTAAAATTCTATATCTATTCTCAACAGTAAGCAAACAACCTCTTAGTTAAATAAGACTAGAAAACTATATTCTTAATACTATGTGTCTCCTGCAAACATTGAGACTTCCTGTTTAATGGGGAAATTAAAGTATGGTGCTGGAGAAGACTCTACTTTAGAGTCCCTTGGACTGCAAGGAGATCAAACCAGTCAATCCTAAAGGAAATCAATTCTGAATATTCATTGGAAGGACTGATGCTGAAGCTCCAATTCTTTGGCCACCTGATGCGAAGAACTGAATCATTGAAAAAGACCCTGCTGCTGGGAAAGACTGAGGACAGAGCAGGATGAGAAGTGGTCGACAGAGGATGTTATGGTTGGATGGCATCACCAACACAATGGACAGGAGCTTGAACAAACTCTGGGAGATAGTGAAGGACAGGGAAGACTGGCGTGCTGCAGTCCATATGACCGCAGAGTCAGACACAACTTAGCGACTGAACAACAACGTCAATAAAGTGTGACTAGACGAGGATGTCCACAATTACTGCTATTATTTAACATTGTTCTGGAGTCATTACATTTAGTGGGAGAAAGAAATAATAGGTGTTTAAAAGTTGGAGAGGAGGTGGTGAAATTATTATGAATTATGTATTATGTACTGTATACCTTGGGAAACCCAAGAGAATAAACGGAAAAGTTGTTTGAACCAGAATTCAGCAAGCTGCTTGGGTGCATAAATATACAGAAATCAGTACTCAGTTCTATATAAACAACAACCAAATGGAAAATAAGAGGAAGAAAAGAAAATTCAGGAGAAAAAAAATTAAAATACTAATATATGTACAGTATAGGAAAAACATGCAGTATGTGGAAGTAAACTTAATAAAATATGTACAGGATTTATATGGCGAAAACAGTAAAATGCCACATGAGAGCATGAAAAAACTGCATGCCCTGTTTTGTGATAGAAAGGATCAGTAATACATTTTAATTCATTGAAAAATATACAGAAAGATTTTTTTAAAGATTTAAAAGATTTTAAAGCTTTAAAAGATTTTAAAGATTTTTTAAAAGATTTTTTAAATTATTTTTTAAAATAATTTTTAAATTATTTAAAACTGATTCTAAAGTTTATATGAAAAAAAATATAGAATGTGAATGAAGGGGAACTATCCCAACGAAATATAAGAACATACTATTTATAGGTACATGACAGCCCTCAAATGCAAGACCACAGTAAAACAGACAAATGTTACAAAGTAAACCCAAATTTTGCTGATAAAGATAATACTGCATGTCAGAGATGGGAGAAATGAATTATCTATGAATGGTGCAAAACATCCAAGCAGCTTCCGGTTAAGATATGTGTTTGTGTCTCTGCCTGTGCTAAATCAATTTTGGATAGATTAAAAAAAATAAATAAATAAAAGCAGAAACAAAGTCCCCAAAGCACTAAGCTAAACCACGGGAGGTTTTTCCTAACCTGGAAGTGCGGAAAGTCCCTTTAAGCATAAAGAAAGAAAAGAAGGAAAGAGGAGGGGAATGTTAGGAGGAGGGAAGGATGGAGGAAGTTCAGTATCACAAAAACATTCTTTAAAAAGCCAAAGTGCAAATGACAATCTCTGAAAAATAAAAGCTGCCACCCATATCACAAGAAGAACTATTTTCCTAAATACGTAAATAAATCTTCAAAATCAAGTAGATAAGTGAGCAAGACCTCATAGAAAAGATGGAGAAGGGACATGAATCAAAAAAAAAAACCTCATAGAAAAGATAGAGAAGGGACATGAAACAAAAAACATCAGAAATCTTGAAGTCCCTAAATCACATGAAATGATGTTCAACATCATTTCCAATAGGAGAGGCACAAATTCACCTGCCATGAAATTTCATTTTCTCAAATATCAGATTGGAAAAGTCATCACGTTTGATAACAGGCTTAGGGAGGATTTGGAGGAGCTGGCCCGCTGGGGGTCATGCAAATGAAAACATCTAATGAGGTCCTGCTGTCTCTACTAGAAGTCAACAGCACAGGCCCACTGACTCAGAAAATCACAACTAAAAATTTATCTTTAGATATTTTACAGATATGAGAAATGATGTGTTCAAGGATATTAATTGTAGGACTGCCTGTAATAGTGAAACAACCTGAGTGATTACCTACAGAGGCAGGTTCAACAAAGGACAGTCGAGCTCCACGGTGGAAAGTTACACCCCTTCATTACAAAGAATAAGCCAGGTCTGTATATCACTGTGTAATAGCACCTCTAAGACCTAGCATCAGTCGACACGATCAAGATGCATGGCAGTGTGTGCCATTCGGAAAATATTCATATATGTAAAGTATGTCTAGAACTAGAACAGAACTGCGTGCATACTCAGTCAGGTCCCACTCTTTGTGACCACATGTTCTGTAGCCCCCCAGGCTCCATCTTGTCCATGGAATTTTCCAGGCAAGAATACTGGAGTGGATTGTCTATTCCTACTCCAGGAGATCTTCCTGACCCAGGGATCAAACCTGCATCTCTTGTATCTCTTGCACTGGCAGGCGGAATCTTTACCATCGGTGCCAAGTATATATAAAATATATAAAATTTAGCTGTGAGAATACATAAGAAACCCCCAACAGTGTTTGCCTCTGCAAAAGGGAACTAGACAGGGCTGGGAACTAGTTATACTTTCCCCTGTATAACATTTTATGCTTTTTATATTTTGTCATGTTTTGGCTATCCAGAATGTTTTTTAATTAAACAAATAAACAAAATACCAAATTAACCTCAAACTGTTTGATGATGTGGCTTTCTTCTAAGTAGGAATGTGGCTGCTGGTGTCAAGCAGAGAGTGGAGGGTGAAAGTAAGTCTGTCACTGTCTTCTCCAAGCTAAATGGATGTTTTATAAAGGCAACACATCTCAAGCTGGGAAGACCCTTTTGTTTACTTGCTTCTGAATTGAAAACGATGCCTTCAAGTATCGCTCTAACTGTAAACACCATCAGAGGCTCTAAAAATATTTTCCGAGTAAATGCCACTTGTACCTTCTGGCATTTACTCAAGGCATCTTTTAAAGCAGCTGGGAATCTTGTTAGCAAGGCTCTGGATTAGGGAGCAATAGAATAAAAGAACAAAGTAAATGGAGGCTCAAATTCTGGAAACAGCACAAAGGAGAAAAATTAGCTTCCAAGAGAGGACACAATAGAGTTCTTATTATGCTTTAGAGATGGACAAGGGGTTTCCTAGGTGGCGCCAGTGGTAAAGAACCTGCCTGCCAATGCAGGAGACATAAGAGATGCGGGTTCGATCCCCAGGTCAGGAAGATCCCCTGGAGGAAGGCACAGCAACCCACTCAGGTATTCTTGCCTGGAGAATTCCATGGATTCTCCATCATCCTACTTTTGTAAGATAAAAACAGAAGTGACTAGAATATTACACAGAGTTAAGAGAAAATTTTTTTATCACAATTTTAAGTGTTTCACACACACACATACACAAAATCTTTTGGAGCAAGGAAGAAGAGTTGAGACAAATAATAACCCTGAAGGCACACCAACCCGACAGTTATCGAATCCAAGGCGCCCTGGCCATTCGTGCCCAGTGCACCAGGAAAGGGGTAGTGTCATTTAGAAGAAGAATTCAGGGCAGAACTAACCAGAATGTATTCAGAAGAGAAACAGGTGAGCTGCTGACATTCTCAGCCTCTCCTTCCAAATATACACACCTCTACATCATAAGCACTTTCCTCTTTAAAAATCAGCAGCCCAGAGTAGATAAACCTAGAGCCTGTAATACAGAGTGAAGTAAGTCAAAACAAATAGCACGTATTAACGCATATATATGGAATCTAGAAAAATGGTATCGATGAACCTATTTTCAGGAAAGGAATGGAGACGCAGATGTAGAGCATGGACTTGTGGACACAGTGGGGGAGGGAGAGAGTGGAATGAGTGGAGAAAGCAGCATCAACATATATAAAAACACTATCATGTGTAAAATAGACAGCTCATGGGAAGCTGTTGTTTAACACAGGGAACCCAGTCTGGCCCTCTGTGATGACATACAGGGGTGGGATGGGGGGAGGGAAGGGAGGCTCAAAAAGAAGAGGGTATATGTTTAAGTATGGCTGATTCAAGTTGCTGTATGGTAGAAACCGACACAGCCTCTAAAACTTAAAAAAAAAAATTTAATTTTTAAAAATTCAAAAAATATTTTCCATTTTTAAAAATTAAAAAATAATTTAAATATTTAATTTTTTAAAATTAAAATCAACAGCCCAAATGCCCACATGATTGGATCCAAGAGCCATCTTAAGAATGAGCTTATCACTAAAGCCTTTTATCCACTGTTCCACCCAAGCTGATTTCTCCTGTTGGTTTCTAATACTTTTATGGTCATGCATGAGTGCTCAATCAGATTCTACTGTCTGTGTGAATTATCATCTTTAGGGGATTAGAAGGTGTTCAGTAAAAGAGATAGACTTATGCTTCATCTAAATCGAATGGTTACTCCATAGACATGTCCATTCACCTTGCGGAAGACTCAAAAATGTTACATTATACTTTTTCTTTGAAAACTATAAACCAAAAACCAAATACCACCCATTTCCTGAAGACTTAATGAGAAGTGAAACACTGAAGGTAGCTGAGGTGGGTAAGAGATATGAGTGCCCTCATATTCTCTAAAGTTCTCTTGATGAATTCATCAAACTACAACTCCTATACATAAATGGGCTGTATTGGTCCTAAAGAAAAAATACTGGGACTTTTCTGGTGGTCTAGTGGTTAAGACTCTGCCCTTTCAATGCAGCGGTGAAGTGAATGTCGATTTGTCGTGTCCAACTCTTTGCAACTCCCAAGGACTATACAGTCCGTGAGATTCTCCAGGCCAGACTACTGGAGTGGGTAGCCATTCATTTCTCCAGGGGATCTTCCCAACCCAGGGATTGAAACCAGGTCTCCTGCATTGCAGTTGGATTCTTTTTTTTCTTTTTTTCATTTATTTTTATTAGTTGGAGGCTAAATACTCCACAACATTGCAGTGGGTTCTGTCACACATTGACATGAATCAGCCATTGCAGTTGGATTCTTTACCAGCTGAGCCACCAGGGAAGCCCTTAAAGCAGGGGACATGGGTTCAATACCTAGTTGGGGAACCAAGATCCCACAGGTCTCAGCCAAAAAAAAAGACAAAGCACTCATTTAAATGACCTGGAGTCCCTTGAATACATGGCACTTTGCTAACTATTTTCTAGGCATCAGATCATCTCATTCTCAAAATGCCTTGAAAGGTAGATGCTATTAACATGGAAGCAACCTAGATGCCCATCAGCAGATGAATGGATAAGGAAGCTATGGTACATATACTCCATGGAATATTACTCAGCCATTAAAAAGAATTCATTTGAATCAGTTCTAATGAGATGGATGAAACTGGAGCCCATTATACAGAGTGAAGTAAGCCAGAAAGATAAAGACCATTACAGTATACTAACACATATATATGGGATTTAGAAAGATGGTAATGATAACCCTATATGCAAAACAGAAAAAGAGACACAGATGTACAGAACAGACTTTTGGACTCTGTGGGAGAAGGTGAGGGTGGGATGTTTCGAGAGAACAGCATCAAAACAGGTATATTATCTAGAGTGAAACAGATCACCAGCCCAGGTTGGATGCATGAGACAAGTGCTCAGGCCTGGTGCACTGGGAAGACCCAGAGGGATCGGGTAGAGAGGGAATTGGGAGGGGGGATCGGGATGGGGAATACATGTAAATCCATGGCTGATTCATGTCAATGTATGACAAAAACCACTACAATACTGTAAAGTAATTAGCCTCCAACTAATAAAAATAAATGAAAAAAAAAAAAAAAAAGTCCCACGTAATCTATGAACAAACTAAGGCAAGGAGAGTTTACATCATGGTGTGAACCTTTTTTAAAACTTTGGTTATCCAGTGTCTCTGCTATCTCCCTAAGTTTAGGAAAGTCTGTTGTATGAATTCAGATGGGAAACTACCTCACCATCCATCAGTAAAGACTGAGTAAGCAGTGATCATTTCTATGCAAAGACACTGGCATGCTTACTTAGCTTTCCTTAATAGAAAAAAAAAAATTATTGAATTCGTAAATAACCATGATAGCTTTCTAATGGGATTACTTTCAGGTGCCTACCTGGGCATGCAACAACTTTCAGATCCTTGGAATTGAATTAGGAAAGAACTATCTCATTTCTTGTTTTATGTTAATTTTCACTTTGTGCTTCCTTGTTAACTTCCAAAATTATTATTATTTTTTTCCCCCACAACTGGGATGTCCAAGAAAGTAATGTGACACAACCTAATGCTGGATTTGCCAAGAACCTGAAGTTAGTACTTTGTGGTGTGTCCAGCAGATGTCACTGTATTTCCCTTGACTTTTTTTTTTTTTCCCTTGACTTTTAAAAATATAAAAATACATGTAAATTTGACTGTTCTGCTGTTCACCTTAAGCTTATACAGTGAGGTATGCCAATTATATCTCAATAAAGCTGTGGAAAATAACCCTCAGCACCTCTGTGAGTTGGATTTGACACCCCAGGCACCTAAGTACACATCCGAAGATCTATGGACCCAGAGGAAAATCATTCACATAGAGGCAGAGGTCTACACCAATGCCCTGAGGACGGCAGAAAGGCTGTAGCTGTGAGAAACAAGCATAAGACCAGCAAGGACTGACATTTAACGTGATCACTCTGGCTTCTGTGCTGAGAGCAGGGTGCGGTGGGGTGGTGGGTCGAGGGCAGAGGCAGGACAGAATAGGTGCTCGTGCAACAATCCGGATGCGAGATGCTGGTGCCTCAGATCAGAGTGCGAGCAGGAACAAAGAGCAGAGGTCAGATTCTGCATATATTTAAAATATGGAATGAGGAGAATTTCCCAGTGGGTTGAAAGTAGAATGTGAGAAAAAGGAAAGAGTTTTCACTGAAACGAGAGAGCTCAGAAGTCCAGTTTTGGACTTGCTGTCTTGAGCTTTCTCTCTCGGACATCCCAGTGGAGAGGTTGGGCAGGCCACTGGGTAAGGGTCTAGGGTTCAGGAAAGAGGAGAAGAGAAGATGTAAACTGGGGAGTTAGCATCATAGGGATAATGTTTGGAGCCATGAGACCAGGTGAGATGAGAGATTGAGTGTAGATGGCGATGAGAAGACCAAGGACCGACCTGGGCCTCTTCATTGCTGTCACTGCTATGACACCCAAGTCCAGGGTGACCATGGGGGTGTCTGGTGTGGTGACGGTGCTAGGGTCCAGACATAGTGACTGCAGCCCCTCAATAGATGCTTATGGAGCAGGGTGTAGGCTGTGGTTCCAGCTAGTTTCCCTGTTCTTTTGTGTTTTCCCCTCCCTGGTTTCCCAACCTTCCTATATGTTATCTTTTTAATTAACTCCCTCCCTGTCTAAGTGAGCCAGAGTCTTAGTTGCTGCTTATAACCAAGAACCCTCATCAAAGCCTCATAATTCATCCAAGTTTATTTTGCTAGTAAACGGTGAGGCCAGACTGGAGAAAGATGGTGTCTGTCATCCAAGGAAAGACTTGCTTTTAAGCACTAGATATGTCACAGCTATATACCCTTAACTATAAATGGTTAAATGTTAGGGTGACGTTCCCCAAAGAGATGTTTATTACTGGAATATCACTCTTGTAACAAGTTATTGTCACTTTGTAGACTTCAGCATGCATGCGTGCATGCTAAGTCCCTTCAGTCATGTCCAACTCTTTGCAACCCTACAGACTATAGCCCACCAAGCTCCTCTGTCCATAGGATTCTCCAGGCAAGGATACTGGAGTGGGTTGCCATTTCCTCCTCCAGGGGATCTTCCTGACCCAGGGCTTGAACCCTTGTTTCTTGTGTCTCCTGAATTGGCAGGGGGATTCTTTACCACTAATGCCACCCGGGAAGGCTTTAGAGATATGATGAAATGATTTGAGATATGACCAAAGTTCTATACATACCTGTATGCCTCCAATCATTTTAGAGCTAGGGCTATGATATCTAAATTAACATAGGACTTAAAAGAAATTCGTATATCAATGAAATATCTGCTTTGCTACATTTTACATTTGCAATAAAATAGGAATTTGCTACTTCATAGGATTTTACCTCAGCCTTCTTTTTGTTATTCTGATGACCTGATTATCTGTCCTATTTACTTGATGGCAGAATAATAAAGGGGAAAAAGAAAGAAACCCTCAGTTCAGCTCAGTCGCTCAGTTGTGTCCGACTCTTTGCAACCCATGAACCGCAGCACGTCAGGCTTCCCTGTCCATCACCAACTCCCAGAGTCTACCCAAACCCATGTCCATCGAGTCGGTGATGCCATCCAACCATCTCATCCTCTAGTTGATTGTTAAACTAATTGAAATATGGCTTGAAATGTTAGTTCTATTTCTTTCTTTACATATGAAGCATCTTTAGTTCTCACGAGACGTCCTACCAGAAAAATCTCAAAAGAGAAAAAAAGATGTCCCTGTATCTGTATTACTCCCTTTGGTTATTAAAAAGTAATGCTGTCAGATGAATGAATGAATAAATATATAAATAAACAAATATTTATGGGTTCTGCGTAAGGTGGCATTTTCTTTGTGTATCTATCCTTCACATTCACATAAGAGAACCAGGGACATCACAGGCACCTCCTGTTAGAACCAAGAATTGCAGAATCATCTCCCATAACGCACACTACAGCTCTCCTTGATGCACCAACAACCTTGGAAGGGTGGAAGCCCATGTGCAGGGTCTGTCTGTTCAGGACACAGAGATGGCCTTGCGTGGAGAGGCTTTGCACTCAGGAGCCTGTCACCCACAGGGGAGGCTGACAAGTAAGCTGATTATGTTTATCAGACTGAAATAAGTAGTATGTGAAAAGTTGATATAAATTATTCTAGAGGAAGGAGCAAGTCGATCTTGCTGTAGACAATGGCAGGGGAGTGAAAGCCTTTATCTGGAGTCCTGATATGAGTAGAGGAAGTGTGGTGCTGGATATTTATTTATCTATTTATTCATTCACATATTCACTCAGGTAACAAGTATTTATTCAGTGCCTACTGTGGGCAGTCACCATGATGTTCCTTGGGGCTGCAGAGATGACCCATACGAAGCTCTGCCATTCAGGGCTGACAGGTCAATGAGAGGAGACCACAAACAAATGACAAGTGTTATTTCAGCCATGACGGTAGTTTGCTGTTGTTCAGCCGCTCAGGTGTGTCCGACTCTCTGTGACCCCTTGGACTGCAGCACGCCAGGCCAGCCTGTGGCAACAGTGGCCTGGAGATTAAATCGGAGCAAGGGGGTAACAAGGGAGCTGGAGGGGCCCGGGCACCATCTCAGAGGAAGTAACATTTGGGAAGAAGACACTGATGAGAGAAATTCCATTGTGCAGATTTCTAGGCGGCAGTAAGGAGGCTGGGTTTTACTTCAGGTGAAGTCAGAAACGCTTGAGGGTTTTCAGAATTGTGGGATGATGTGGAATGGATTCATTTTTAATAATCACATGGGCTGCTGTGGAGAGCTGACTGCAGTGAGCAAGGAACTGGCTGGGAAGACAGGGAGGTGTCAGGGTGGTCCAAGCTTGGGGTGCTGAAGTTGGCACAAGACCAATAGCAGGAAGGAGCCAGAGTCAGAGCTGGGATGAGTTCTGCAGAGAAAGCAGGTGGTTGGAACCCATTCAGGAGTCGAATGTGGAGAGGAGGAGGGCAGGAGGATATGAAGGTGGCTTCCGAGTTGAGTTGAGCCAGTGCGAAGTGTATTTGACTGAGTTGGGGTGGAGGAGAAGCGGAGAGAGGATGAGTTCGTCAAGAGGTGCCAATCCTTATTTCACAGCTGACTTCCCTGGTGGCTCAGTAGTAAAGAGTCTGCCTACCATGCAGGAGATGCAGGTTCGATCCCTGGGTGAGGAAGATCCCCTGGAGGGGAAAATGGCAACTCACTCCAGTATTCTTGGCTGGGAAATTTCATGGACAAAGGAGCCTGGGGGGCTACAGTCCATGGGGTCACAAAGAGTCAGACATGACTGAGCATACACACATTCTGTCGCCAAGGACCCACTGCTAATTCTACAGCAACTGTTATTTTGTGCTACAAACATTTGTCTAAAACTTTGAGAACTGGAAAATGAAGAGCAAGTATTTTAGACTGAACAAATACCCCCAAAGAACAGTATTGGTGTGACTCATTCATGTATGCTAAGTCGCTTCAGTCATGTCTGACTCTGCAACGCTAAGGACTGTAGACCTCCAGGATCCTCTCTCCATGGAATTTTCCAGGCAAGAATACTGGAGTGGGTTGCCAAGCCCTTCTCCAAGGGATCTTCCTGACCCAGGGATCGAACCCATGTCTCTTATGTCTCCTGCATTGGGAGGCAGGTTCTTTACCACTAGCACCACCTGTGACTCAGGAACTGTAAATAAGATAATATGACCAATCAACAGATTGTGCCAGAGGATGCAGAGGTCAGTGGAAGGTGGCAGAAATGGTCAGAGCATGAGATTGGAAGACGCCCCCACACTGCTCTCTGTTTTGAAGATAGTGAAGATTCACCAGATGTTTTGGGGTTAGAAGAGGGACATCAAGCCTTATCAGTTTTAGAAGAGTAACTGTGATGAAAGAGTAAACAGGTAGACTGGAGAATGGATCTACTTAAACCAGAAAGTGTTGCAGTAGCTCAAGAGAGACATAAGTAAAGGTGCAAAGATGAGCAGAGGTCTAGTGTATGAAAAGGAAGGGAAAATGCATTTCCAAAGAAGACTTGGGAGACTCTGCTTATCAGCTCATGCCCAACAAAGAAATGCTGTTTCCACCAGAAGATATGTTCATAAGAGCCCAAACCAGAAATCCACCCAAATGCCAGTCAATATCTGAGAAGCGGAATTGAAAAGTAAACTGTGGCATATCAGACAAAGGGACACTCTACAGCTGCCACATGTACCAGTGATTTTAACAGCTGATTAAACATAATGTTGAGTGAGAAAAGCCAGACTCCATAAAGCATATGCTCTACAATTCCATGTGGGCAGAGTTCAAAAGCAGGCAAAACCAATGGCCCAGTTTCATTCCATTTTACTCCACTCTGTGGTGACCTGAATGAGAAGGAAGTCCAAAAGTGAGGGGACATTTGTATAGGGGCTTCCCAGGTGGCACTAGTGATAAAGAATCCTCCTGCCAATGCGGGAGCTGCAGGAGACATGGGTTCAATCCCTGGGTCGGGAAGATTCCCTGGAGAAGAAAATGGCAACCCACTCCAGTATTCTTGCCTGGAGAATCCCATGGACAGAGGAGCCTGGAGGGCTACACTCCACAGGGTCACAATGAGTTGGACACAACTGAGCACAGATGAGAGATATGTATATGCATGGCTGATCCATTTTGTTGTAGAGTAGAAACCAACCCAACATTGTAAAGCAATTATACTCCAATAAAAATTAATTTTTGAAAAAAAGCAGGCAAAACCAACCTATGGGGTTAGAAGTCAGGGGAGTGGTAGCCCCCAGGAGAGGGGTAGTACATAGGATGAGGGAACATGGTGTTTTCTGGGGTGACTGTTCATGTTTTGTTTCTTCATCTCAGCTAAACAGGCATGTTCATTAACAGTGCTTGTATTCAACACCACGTGTCAGAGTTTCTAAACAGCCTCAGTGATAAATGAGTCCAACATGATGATTTTCTATAACACAACAATACTGGCTTTCCATCTCCATCCTTCACTGGCAAGCATTAAGCACCAGGTCTTCCAGCTTGATCCTCAACTGGGCTGAGAAAAACCCTGTGGCCAGAGAAAACTCTTGGGCAGAGAGTAATGAATGATTGCAGGAAGAGGCCCTCAGAATACACAGAAAGATGCTTATCCAGAGCTAAACGATAGTATATAATGAGAAACTTGAGTCTGAATTGTCCCCTAGCATTTATAACCCAGGAGTTAGTCTCTATAGTCAAATAAATATGGCCACAAATTCTCAGATACTCCTTTCAGGAAGAGGTCAGTTCTCACTCTTTTCCCTTTTGGACTGGCCTGCACTTGGTGAGTTGCTTGACCAATGATAGAATGTGGTAGAACTGATGTTCTGGGACTGAGGGCTGAGCTTTCATGTGTGAATGCCTTCAGCTATCACTCATGATATTTGATCCTCACTCCAGAAGCTCTAAATTGCCATGGAAGAAATCTGACTGTCCTCAGACTGCCTTTTGGGCTATGCCATGTGTAGGTGTTCTGTTCCAGAGTCCCAGCGGAGCTCAGCCTTCCAGTGGCCCCAGCCGAGATGCATGAGCGAGGCCATCTTGGACCCTCCAGACTAGCCCTTCTGCTAGATGGATACCAGCAAGTGACTATAGGCAATGCCACGTGGCACAGAAGAACTACCCAGATGCGCCTATCTTGAAGTATCTAAGGCATTATAAGATATGATGGACAGTTAATTGTTTTAAGCCAATGAAGACTGGGATTATTTCTCGCATGCATGCATGCCAAGTCATTTCAGATGTGTCCAACTCTTTGAGACGCCATGGACTGTAACCCACCAAGCTCTTCTGTCCATGGGATTCTCCTGGCAAAAATACTGGAGTGGTTTGCCATGCCCTCCTCCAGCAGATCTTCCTAAGCCAGGGATCAAACCCACATCTCTTCCATCTCCTGCATAGGTTCTTTACCGCTAGCGCTACCTGGGAAGACTGGAATTGTTTCTTACATAGAATTAAATCACTGGAACCATCTAGACCATGAATCTGGTGGAATGTTGGTCTCTGGCACATGGGACCACACAGCACTGTTGGATTCATTTAGAATAAACCAGCTTCAAAAATTTTCCTTTCCAACTCCAATTTCATTCTTTATTATCTGAGAAGAAGGAGAGGTTGTAGCTCAATTTTTCTTGCTTTTGAAAGCAGTGAACACTAGCCCCACACTGTCATCAAGTTCCCATTTGGGAGAGTAATTTATGGTCGTTTTTTTTTTCTGCTGTTAAGCTTTGGGTTGGTTTTTTACTTAACAGATTGGCTTCTATGGAGTCAGTTTCATATTCCCTTTCTGTGACTCATTTAATAAAAAACTAGGAAGGAGTACACAGAAATATTTTGCCTGGTTCACAATCACTCATTCACCGTGGCTTCCTGAGTCATCACTCATTTAACTTCACATACAAATATCATAAAACTTTCTATTAGTCAGCACCCAGTGTGCCTGAGTGCAAGGAAGGCTCCTTACTCCTGCATCCACTCAAAAGAGTTACAATTTCTCTTTCTTTTCACATTCCCAGAGTGTAGGTAATTTTCCATTTGTAGACTAAAGCACACCCTTGAGAGCCAAGAGGGTTTCTAACTCATTTTCCTCTTGCTACATCTGACATAAAGGGAGGAGGAGCAACAGCAAGGACAATAAAACTAAGATGCTTTTACAAAGATTCAGTCCCACCTTGGAACTACAGGGAGTGGTTCTGTTTATCCCACAGGACAGCCCTGAGTTTCAAGGTTTGACATGCACCCTGGCTAACATCTGTGACAGGACCAGACCGCTCTGACTCTAATGTTCAGGCTATCATGTCTCTCAAAACCTGAAGAAAGCCTGAACACCAGGGTTTAAGGGACCTTGTTTTTTCACTAGTCTCTTGGAAAACCATGTCTTCACACTGATGTTGGTTGTAAATCCCCTAGATTGTGCCCTCTCTCTTCCAGGTGCTGCTGAGAGACAACCATGCCGTTCTTGCCCCGCTGGAAGCACGTCACTGCACAGGACTCCAAACTGTGGCCTCTTCCCACTGTGTCACACTCTTGTAGCATCTCACCAGTTTGTTGTTGAATTAGCTATTCTTTCACCACATGTGTGCTACTGAAGCAGTCTTTGAATGTTTGTGAATGAATACATGAATCTATCAATAACCCACTGTCCCTTAGGGCAGTGTGTGTGTGTGTGTGTGTGTGTATGCTAAATTGTTACAGTTACGTCTGACTCTTTGTGACCCCATGGACTGTAGCCCGCCAGGCTCCTCTGTCCATGGGATTCTCCTGCAAGAATACTGGAGTTGGTTGCCATGTCCTCCTCCAGGGGGTCTTACGTCTCCCACACTGGCAGGTCAGTTCTTTACCACTAGCACCACATGGGAAGCCCTCCTAAGGGCAGTACTTGGCTAATAAATGGCAGTACTTGGATTCAAGCCCCAGTATGTTTGACTACCACACCAAATTGCCTCACAAACTGTCTTCGTCTTGTACTCTAAGCACCTAGCTCGTATCCTAACACAATGTAGATACACGATAAAAAATTTAATAGAAGAAAGACAGTAAATCAAGTATCTTTGCTTTATGACTTAATGCAGTCCTGTAAAGCAAGTTGACAGAAAATCAAGGGTAAGATGAGTGAATGTTTTAAGTGATGCTCTGTCAACTGCTTCTGTTTCAATAAGAAAAGATCCAAGAGTATATGCAATAAAACTTTAAATATTAGCTGAAAGTGATGAAAGAGCACTGGGTCATGAAGCTTCAGAGCTTCAAGTCAAGTCCTAATCTCTGAGGGAAACTAATGACTCCTCCAGGCTTTAAATTCCTCACCTGGATGATCATTGCCATCTCTTAAGTCCTGGAGTTCTGTAGACCTTAAACAATGGCATCCTTGATTGTCTGGAATTTCTTGTGGCAATTGACTGTAATGGGAAAGAACAGGTAAAATGTACAGACCCAAATACTCATATCTGGAATCTTGTTGAAATGGTCATGCCTGCAAAAGGGAGCCATGGGTTCTGGAGCAAATCCTCAAATTTCGTCATATTGTGGCCCCTCTACTGCAACGACGGGGACGATGTTCCAGCCGCATGGTATCCAGAATGACAGCAGGCAGGTCTATACGGCCCCCTCTCAAAGGGGGCGGATTACATTCACCACGTGAGGGCCTATTTGTGGCACTGCCCTGACACAGAGAGACACGTAGATTTACACACAGTGTTGGGAGCCAAGATAAAGAAGGAACAAGTGTTTTCTTTCTATGAACCCAAGATACATGATTTAAAATAGTATATATCACGAAAACAGAAGACAAAGAGGGCGACAGAGGATGAGATGTTTGGATAGCATCACTGATTCAATGGACATGCACTTGGGCAAATTCTGGGAGATGGTGAGGGACAAGGAAGCCTGGTATGCTGCAGTCTCTGGGGTCGCGAAGACTCATACCTGACTTGGTGACAAAACAAGAACAACATCATCATGAAAATAGTTTTTTAACCTCTACATATATGCTAATAATAACAGCAGTAGCAAATATCAGGAAATTCGATAAACTTGAACACTCTCTCTCCTCAACTTTTCTTGTTTAATCAAGGTCTTTTTGGATTTTCTCAAATTTCTTTTTATAAATAAACTTCACTTTCAGGCTTGAGTGGCCCTCATGGTGCCATGTTTCAATCCTAGTTTCCCAGAAAGCCAATCAGTAGAAAGTGTATGCCTTAAACACAACAGGCTAATGGCATTATAATCGTGTATAAAAGACACTAACAAACAATTACACAGCTAGTGACATCTTTAGTAACCCATTAGGGAGTCAAATGATAGCTTGTGTCTTTACTGAAATGCAAAAAAGGCCTATCTTTATATCATGTCTACAGTAGTGTGAATATGTTAATAAAATGACCAAAAGTTCAATAAGAGAAGGTCTGGAAAATTACAGTACATCATTCCCTGTGATATTATGTCACAGAGTAGTTACAAACAACCATGAGAAATGGGAAAAGGTGTTTACAAGAAAAAGTTAACTGAAAACCACAGAATATGAAGCCAACGACAGTTGGATTATTCTACAAATAACTCTGTAAAATACATATTCACCATATGTAATACACATAAGGATCAGAAGAAAGCACAAGAGTACAAAATAATTGATACCTTAAATGATGAGATCATATTTCTTCAGTTAAAAGGGGCACTTTCCTGAGACATCCCAGGCAGTTCAGTGGCTAAGACTCTGCACTTCCACTGCTGAGGGCATGAGTTCAATCCTTGGTGAGGGAAATAAGATCCCATATGCTGTGTGGTCAGTTCAGTTTGGTCTGACTCTTTGCAACCCCATGGACTGCCAAATGCCAGGCTTCCCTGTCCATCACCAACCCCTGGAGCCTACTCAAACTCATGTCCATCAAGCCAGTGATGCCATCCAACCATCTCATCCTCCGTTGTCCCCTTCTCCTCCTGCATTGGGGTCTTTTCTAATGAGTCAGTTGCTCGCATCAGGTGGCTAAAGTATTGGAGTTTTAGCTTCAGCATCAGTCCTTCCAATGGATATTTAGGATGGACTGGTTGGATCTCTTTGCAGCCCAAGGGACTCTCAAGAGTCTTCCCCATCAACACAATACAAAAGCATCAATTCTCTGGCATTTAGCTTTCTTTATAGTCGAACTCTCACATCCATACATGACTATTGGGAAAACCATAGCTCTGACTAGATGGACCTTTGTCGGAAAAGTGATATCTCTGCTTTTTAATATGCTGTCTAGGTTGGTCATAGCTTTTCTTCCAAGGAGCAAGCATCTTTTAATTTCATGGCTGCAGTTACCATCTGCAGTGATTTTGGAGACCCCCAAAATAAAAAATAAAGTCTGTCACTGTCTCCACTGTTTCCCCATCTATTTGCTATGAAATGATAGGACTGGATGCCACATCTTAGTTTTCTGAATGTTGAGTTTTAAGTCAGCCTTTTCACTCTCCTCTTTCACTTTCATCGAGAGGCTCCTTAGTTCTTTGCTTTCTGCCATAAGCGTGGTGTCATCTGGATATCTCAGGTTATTGATATTTCTCCTGGCAATCTTGATTTCAGCTTGTGTTTCATCCAGCCCAGCATTTCGTATGATGTACTTTGCATATAAGTTAAATACGCAGGATGACAATAAAATGCCTTGACATACTCCTTTCCCGATTTGGAAACAGTGTGTTCTAACTGTTGCTTCTTGACTTTATATACAGATTTCTCACGAGGCAGGTCAGGCGGTCTGGTATTCCCATCTCTTGAAGAATTTTTCACAGTTTGTTGTGATCCACACAGTCAATGGCTTTGGACTAGTCAATAAAGCAAAAGTAGATGTTTTTCTGGAACTCTCTTGCTTTTTCGATGATCCAGCAGATATTGGCAATTTGATCTCTGGTTCCTCTGCCTTTTCTAAATCCAGCTTGAACATCTAGAAGTTCATGGTTCATATACTGTTGAAGCCTGGCTTGAAGAATTTTGAGCATTACTTTGCTAGTGTGTGAGATGAATGCAACTGTGCCATAGTTTGAACAGTCTTTGGCATTGCCTTTCTTTGGGATTGGAATGAAAACTGACCTTTTCCAGTCCTGTGGCCACTGCTGAGTTTTCCAGATTTGCTGGCATATTGAGTGCAGCACTTTCACAGCATCACCTTTAGGGATCTGAAATAGCTCAACTGGAATTCCATCACCTTCACTAGCTTTGTTCATAGTGATGTTCTTAAGGCCCACCTGACTTTGCATTCAGGATGTCTGGCTCTAGGTAAGTGATCACACCATTGTGGTTATCTGGGTCATGAAGATCTTTTTTGTACAGTTCTTCTGTGTATTCTTGTCACCTCTTCTTAATATTGTCTGCTTCTGTTAGGTCCATACAATTTCTGTCCTTTATTATGCCCATCTTTGCATGAAATGTTCCCATGGTATATCTAATTCTCTTGAAGAGATCTCTAGTCTTTCCCATTCTATTGTTTTCCTCTATTTCTTTGCATTGATCACTGAGGAAGTCTGTGTAGTAGGTCAAAAAAGCAAATAAATAAAAGGTCCCTTCCTTCCCATCGTAATATTGTCTGTGTAATAATTTTATATGGAAGAGGAAAACAGAAAACAAATCCCTCACAAAGATTTAGATATGAAAAGACTGCTACTTGAGTTCAGAAACCTGGTTTAAGACAATCGGTGAACAGAGTTAAAATCAGGGGCTTTGAGGCCCTGTGCAGTGGGAAAGCCCAGCGTCAAAGCTAGACACAAGATGCCGAACAAATATCCTGCAATTAGCAAAAGCCCCGTCATACTGCCCTTCTCACCTAACGATAACAAAAATGGCAAAGAAAACTATGTTGCAAAAAATCTCTCTCAGTGGTTGAACTTCATCTTTTTTCTTAAGAAATGATCCCAGAAGAAGCGTGGAGTTACTTAGGAGGAGACGCCCTCTCTGCTGGCTAAATTCTGCACATCAGCAATCGCTAACCTCCTCATTATTTCTGAAAAGTCACTTGGGACAAGCAGAAGACCAGCGAACATCTAGACGAATGGTAGGTATGGGGCCAGGCGGCATTCAGGTCCTACCAGCCTAACAAACTGTCCTAAGAGAGAGGAAAAAAAAGAGGAAAGTGAAGAAAATGTACTCGATGTTTTGTGTCTTTTCTTTCATGAGTTGGGGTTTCTATTCAGAGTTCCTTTCATTTCACAAGGTGAGACACAGGAGACCCATGAAATGGATAAAGTCTTCTGACGAGATCCCTCCGCTCCTGTCTGCCCCACGAGGAAGCGTTGCTTTGATCCTCCACAAATAGCTTTTCTCATTTCTATAGAAAAGTGTTTGCTCCAGCCACAGAAACTGAACAAGGGCCCCCATGGACAGGCCCTATTGTGGGGTCTTCCCTTTCTTTTAAAAGCCTGTCTGGATCGGAGGATGACTGCCTGTTAAAATGTTTTCTAGCTTTTTTTCTTTAAAAAAAAAAAAAAGACTGCATTGTGTCAGGAAAATCTGGGTTATCCTTTATTTGTCAATTATTTTATTTACTTCATCAAGAAGTTAGTGATCTGCCATTAAGTGACTGCTAACTTGGCTTCCTTTGGGGATAAGGAAATGGGGTTGCCAGAAGGAGGCAGGTCTGCATGAGGGCTGCTGACAGTTACTATGCAACCAGTCCAGTCTCTATACAAAATGGTGCCCTTTTCACTTTGCTGAAAAGAATACATACAGAGGACATTTGAGATTTAACACTGGCTAAAAATATCTTAGCGGTCTCTTCACTTCATGTGACCAGGAGCCATGACTGTCAGAGTATTTGTAATTGGCTTGGAAAAATAGAGCCCACATGAGAGGAATTCTGAATCACAGACCTTGGGGCTGAGCTGGGGATTAGAGGCTATCTTTGCCCAATGGCAACTAAGTGGAAGGCTCTCTTTCTATGGAATTTCTATCAGTTAACCTTCTCACTTTTGCTCATTTCCTCTGCTGATGAATGCTTTATTGCCTTATACCCTGCCCCATCTTTGAACAGCTCTATCAAGAAGTCCTTTTGTTCTCCATGACTATTTTTATGACACAAGAAATGCAGACTTGTGGATACATATTAGAAAATATAGGCTAAAAGAAAGAAAAATACTACTATCATTTTAAACTCAGTCTTATCAAACTTTTTTTACTGGGCATATATGCATGTTTTCCTTTTGATAAAAATAGTATTGTATTATAAAGACTGCCCTAGGACTTCCTTGGTGGTCCAGTGGTTAAAAATTCATTCATTGTTAGAAATACATTGGCATGCCTGCCAGTGTAGGAGACACAGGTCCTATCCCTGGCACGGGAAGATTCCACATGCCACAGGGAAACTAACCTGGTGCATGGCAACTCCTGAATCCTGTGCGCCCTAGAGCCTGTGTTCTGCAACAAGAGAAGCCACCGCAATGAGAAGCCCGCGCACTGCAATTAGAGAAGGGCCACGGGCAGCAGCCAAGCCTCAGCACAGTTGAAAATTAATTAACTAATTAAAGAAAAGACTGCTCTAAAAACTGAGATTCTAAAAACTGATAACAGAGTGTATTATGAATATGTAGTCATGTCATCATTGTAAGAAAGCTCTTTGTTCATATATCGGATTGAAGCCAGCCCCCTAAATGACTTCCACCCATTAGTCTAAGGTGTCCTCTAAACCAGTACAGGGTTATTTTCTCCTGCTTCTACAAAATAGATTCTAAGCCTTGGTGCAGAATCTCAAGAGCTTTATTCAGAAAACCTGATATAAGGTCCTAAGCAAGTAATGTTACCATTTAGATGACTTGACATTTGTTTGTTTGCATGTGTGTTTATGGGTATGTGTGTGTATATTTTTTAAAGAATTAACCCAGCATTCCACAGGATAAGGCTACATCTTACTACATCTTAGTTAAACAATTAAAGGGAAAAGAGGTTGTCAAATTTATTTTTTTTTTCGGTAAAAAAAGAAGAGAAAAAATATTTCCTATTTATCTATTTCTGATCTGAAAGTAACTTTCCTCTTCAGCAGAGATGATCATCCTACCCATCCAAGACAAGAAGGGGGCAGACAAAGGATGAGATGGTTAGATAGCATTACTGACTCAGTGGACATGAACTTCAGCAAACTCTAGGAGATAGCAGAGGACAGAGGAGCTTGGTATGCTGCAGTCCATGGGGTCACAAAGAAACTGGCACAACTTAGAGAATGAACAGGGATGCCCAATGTCAATCTCCAGAATGGTATAACAGGCTTGGAATTATCTTGATGAGGCTCAGAAAGAACTTATCTTAGAGATACATACACAATTAACAAGGCTCAAAAAAAATGTCTACAACATAGCTTCTATTTCCCGGGCCCCTGATGACACTGACTATAGATTTCCACTCTAGCATCAAGCTATCCCAGGAAGCTGAGAGTTTTGCAATTAGAGTTGGACACTAAAGAAAGCTGAGCGCCAAAGAATTGATGCTTTTGAACTGTGGTGTTGGAGAAGACCCTTGAGAGTCTCTTGGACTGCAAGAAGATCCAACCAGTCCATCCTAAAGGAAATAAGTCCTGAATATTCATTGGAAGACTGATGCTGAAGCTGAAACTCCAATTCTTTGGCCACCTCCGGAGAAGAGTTGACTCATTGGAAAAGACCCTGATGCTGGAAAGATTGAAGACAGGAGGAGAAGGGGATAACAGAGGATGAGATGGTTGGATGTCATCACTGACTCCATGGACATGAGTTTGAGCAAGCTCCAGAAGTTGGTGAAGGACAGAGAAGCCTGGTGTGCTGCAGTCCGTGGGGTCCAAAGAGTCGGACACGACTGAGCGACTGAACTGAACTGAACTGAAACCCAATCAAATCAGTCATAGAAACACCTCTAAAAAGCATGCCCAATAAAACTGCAGAGCCATGCATTTTAATCACTGCAGCAGGTATTTGTGGCCCACAGTATTTAAGTAGATGAATCACCTTATGTCTTTATTCTCTAAAACAAGGTAAACATTATTTAGAGAGACTAAGGGAGACTCATATTCATGTATGGAGGGATATGCCATGTTCATGTATGGGAAGAACAATTTGACATTACAAAGACGTACAACTGATTTATAGATTAAAAGCAATTCCAGTCCAAACCCCAGAAGTTTTTCCTATAGAAAACTGACAAACTAGTTATAATATTTACATGGAAATTCTGAATAATCTAGAAGAAATCAACCAAAGCTGAAGGACTTACCAGATATTAAGGCTTACTATGGAGCTGTGGTAGGTACCAGGTGGCGCTAGCGGTTAAAAAAAAATAAAACCCATCTGCCGAATGCAGGAGACCTAAGAGGCTTGGGTTCAATCCTTGGATCAGGAAGATCCCCTGGAGAAGGAAATGGCAACCCATTCCAGTATTCTTGCCTGGAGAATCCCATGGACAGAGAAGCCTGGCAGGCCATGGTCCACTGGGTTGCAAGAGTTGGACATGACTGAAGTGACTTAGCACACACGTGGAGCTGTAATAATTAAGCAAGTACGAAATTGACACAAAAACAAACAACTGGAACAGAATAAAGTTGAGAACAGACCTGTGAAAGAAAAATCAATATAAGCCTGGCTTTCAGATTCCATTTACTAGGACCAGTAAGATGTCCATGCGATGTCAGCCCTTATCTTGGCTCCCTCATTCCATCTCTTGGGCCATAGATAAACCAGAGGTTTTCTAATATGGCTTCAACAAAGAAGTCTGGCTCAGGAAAACCACAAATCTGTCCCTCTTAATGTCCACCCCACTGACCACTGAATTCCTGGGGTTCCTCTCCTCTCATCCCCAGGTCCAGTGCTTACTGCCCAGACTTCAGAAACATCCAGGCTGGCACTCTTCAGGTCCTGCCATCCCTTGGGAGGCTGGAGTCCCGGTTGTCTGTGTGCCCAAAGTACCATCTTCCCATCCAAAAGCTGAGGAGGCCATCTTCTCTCCTTTCTTAGATAATTTAGCTGATCTTATAAAGGCTAACCAAATTCCATCTCAAAAAAGAGTATGCTGCTGCTGTTTAGTCACTCAGACGTGTCCAACTCTTTGCAACCCCATGGACTGTAACAAGAATACTGGAGTGGGTTGCCATTTCCTCCTCCAGGGATCTTCCTAACCCAAAGATGGAATCTTTGCCTCCTGCATCTCTTGCATTGGCAGGTGGATTCTTTACCACCGAGCCACCTGGGAAGCCCTAAAAAAGAATATATCCAGTGTTAAAAGGCTGCCCCCTTACTTTTATATAAAACCAAAGCCTTCACACCGATTACCTGGAGTGCTGTCACCTGTGGAATAGACAGCACAGCATGCAAGCATTAGGGTAGCAGAGGCTGGCGGACACACAGCATTTCTTGGGAGGACTTTCCAGAACTATAAATAACTGGGTGTGGGGCTCTTTTAATGAGGTCCTGACTCAGAGATGGACAGACAGGATGCAGCATTTCTGAACTCTCTGTGGCTCCTTCCTTTCACCCCCTCACATGAAGAACTGCTGTGTCACTGACCCCAATTCCTTCAATATCTCCCCAGCATGTTAATTCACCTCTGTTCCTGGTAATGGGTGAAAGTGAAAGTGTTAGTTACTCAGTCATGTCTGACTATATGTCACCCCATGAACAGTAGCCCACCAGGCTCCTCTGTCCATGGAATTCTCCAGGCAAAAATACTGGAGTGGGTTGCCATGCCCTTCAGCAGGGAACCTTCCCAACCCAGGGGTCAAACCCAGGTCTCCTGCATTGCAAGCAGATTCTTTACCATCTGAACCCCCAGGAAGCCCCTGGTACTGGGTAAGCTTGACATATTTCTCATCCAGACAATCTTCAAGAGCTTCCAGATTATCCTTTCTACTTCTAATCACCAACCTCAGCACCATCAATTCTTAGATAATTAATCCATCTATCGCCACTATAAATTTCTTGAAAGCAAATGTTGGTTTTATCAATACTCCATGCAAAAATTTTAGTGACTGACTCCTGTGGCCAACTGAATTCAATGCAAATTTCTGGGCTCTGTGTTTAAAGGTTTCTCTCTCTGTCTCTATCTGTCTGTCTCTGCCCTTTCTCTCCCTTCACTCCAAGTGTGTGAATGCACATGTATACACTTGATATCTGACATCTTGCTTATACACACACACTATATATAGCAAAGATGTTATGCAATAAAATCTGAAGGCTAAACCTATTTGCACAAGATCTTTTCAAGGGCCAGGGGTGCTGTGCAAAAACTCAGGATGTATCAGGTATGAATCCTGGACCCAAGCAGCTTGGTCTACTGTGGTTGAAGAAACAGACTGCCGTGATCTATCAAAAGAACAAGAGATTCACTTCAGTTTCTTAGCTTTTAATCATCTGCATCTCAAATTCCATTTGTCTATTTAAAATCTGCCCTGATCTTCCTGACCCACTGCCACATTCCATTGCTCAGCCAGGAGTCAGAAAGATGGACTCACTGGCTCATACAGGCTCTTTTGAGCTAAGACCAAGTTGAGGGATGAAATGGCAGATAAAGCGCACTTTGCTATCCACAGCTCCGTACTTCAAATTACATGTAAAATTTCCTCAGAAGACAGATGCCCTCCTTTCAGTCTGAACTCATAAAAACTGTCTTTTAAAATTCTTTTAAATTACAAAAAGTGATTTGCCACTCTAAACATGTCTGTTTGGGATTCTCTTGCATTTCATGATTTCTTCATCTTCTCTAACTCTGTCTTCCTCCTTTTCTGTCCTTTGGACGCATCTGCCTGTAGCAAATGTTCTTAAAAAAAAAAACAAAACACATCTCCCCTGACAGAGCTTGCTTGAAAATTCACACAGAGTAGAAGAGAAGGAAGAGCCAGTCCCACTGATCGCCTCTCCCCATCCGCACCACTTATCCGATTGTTTCAATATCTTGTTTTCAGTTGGAAGGGGAGATGCTTGCTGAGCAAGAAATTCTGAAATTAATTTAAAGAATTTTTTTATTTCTTTCTCTACTGTATAGAATTTTATCCAAACCATAAATAAATTAAAAGATCCACCATCAAACAAACCAGTGAATTCCAGGCATGTCATTAATACTTCTGAGATAAATGATCAGATTAATAAAAATGCAAACCCTCCTTTCTGAGACAAGGAGGGAGGAGAAGGCAAGACCAGGTTGTTAGATAATCAATGAGGCCATCTTCTCCACTCAGAACTCGGCCGCTGAAACCGAATATGTTATACGGTTATAGAAGGCGCTGTGGGAGGATGATTTTTAAATCCCAGGAGATAAGCAGGATGGCTCAAAGCATCCAAGGCCACCACCCACGGTTTTACTGTCAGTTGGATTCTCTAAGAAGGAAAGCTGCATCTCTGGGGAGTAGAGACGCGGTCCGCCCACTCACTCCGAGGATCACCGAGTGGCTGCAAACCCCTCGCCTGTGGGTTTCACGGATCTGACACTTTCATCGTCTCTTCTGCCTTCTTCCTTCCTCCTCCCAGGATGCCGCCAGCCTCAAGGGAGGACCAGGGACTACATTCTGCTGAGCTCCGGAACCCACTGCAGGCTCTGGCCCTGGGGTGCCTCTGGAATATGAGCCCATCTCGGTGATAACTGGGAAATAGGTAGGTGGGTCCCTTAGTTCTGGTGCAAAAATGGAGCTGGGGAGACTGGTCCACTCCTGGGGCGCCCCGAGGGTGAGGGGCAGGCTGGGATTTGAAAGCATGCCTTAGGGTGAGTTGAGTTTCCCCCACAAACAGCCCCTGCTGCAAGCACTGGGGAAGGAGTCATTTTCTTTGGAAGGTGAGAGGAGAGAGAAGAGGGTGAGACAGGAAAGGCAGAGACGGCAGGTAAAGTGGGATGCAGCCTGCATGTCCTTGCCCTGGGTGACAGGCTCTCAGCCACATAGAATCAGGTGGTGCAAGAACAGTGAGGCTGGGAATGTGTTCCAAGACCTCAATGGGAAGATGCTGCCAACCAGGGCACCCCTCTCCCGGCGTGCAGGGGCACAGACCCCAGTGATGTGGGGGACAGGCCTGGCCCTGGGCAACGTCAGCAAGCTGGAGGGTGACCACGGAGTGAGGTGGGATGTCCAAGTCGTCTGCCACCCGGCTCCGTCTCCAGCATCTGCACACAGCCCCTCCCCGAGGCTGTTCACACTCAAAGGCCCCTCAGGTCACAAGCACACGCAGCAGCTCTTCCTGCTTCCCCTGGCCTCCCCCCCCCAAGGGGGTCACTCGGCCAATTCAAACTCCCAGTGTGTCAGAAGGCCAAACTCTTATAAGGAGTGGCTCTCTGAGGGGCATCCTGCACCAGCAACATCGCCTGGGTGCTTGCTGGAAATGAAGATGCTCAGTGCCTACCTGCCTCGGGTGAGCCATTCCTGGCCTCTGGGCTGAACATGCCCTCTGATTCCTATGCTTATGTCTAAGCACCATTGATATTGGTCTCAGGTTATCCGTGGGACCTTATACTCAAAGGTGCTGCCGCTGCTGCTTCTAAGTCGTTTCAGTCGTGTCCGACTCTGTGTGACCCCATAGACGGCAGCGCACCAGGCTCCTCTGTCCCTGGGATTCTCCAGGCAAGAATACTGGAGTAGGTTGCCATTTCCTTCTCCAATGCATGCATGCATGCTAAGTCGCTTCAGTTGTGTCCAACTCTGTGCGACCCCATAGACGGCAGCCCACCAGGCTCTTCTGTCCACGGGGTTCTCCAGGCAAGAATACTGGAGTGGGTTGCCATTTCCTTCTCCAATACTCAAAGGTAGCAGCTTAGAAACTTTTCTGAAGATTAGAATTTTTTTAATAAAAAGAAAATGAAAGAGAATTCTTTTGACCATTAAAGAAAAATACGTACTTCACAAATCGTGCTACATGAGAGGTTTTTAACTTGGAGACACCACAGACCCCTCCTGGCACCAAAGGTTTCTAGACAGAATGGATTTGTGAGCATATCTGGGCAGAAATTACATCTTCATGCTCACTAAATTCTGCGACAATTTAACACTTTTTTTCAACCCTGAACGTCGGTTGATAAACCAGAGTGGCATTGGTGGCTTTTGTGACTGTGTCATCAGTAACATCATGGCTCTGTGCAGAAAGCTTGAGAGTTGTTATAAATACCTTGGCTCTTGTGCCTGTCTCTGCTTCAGTCTTGTTATTGAATGTGTTAATCAAGCTCAAGGAGAACCATTTCTCCCCTCATAAAACTTCTGACACTAATGTATAGGGTTTTTCTTCTCACTGATAACCATTCTTTTGACCTCAGTGGGAAGGGGTGTCCTACAACTTAATTCAATGCTGACACTAACTACGAAGAGTCAGTACAGAACCCACATGTTAGGGAATCGACCCGCAAGTCTGATCCCACTTCCTAAGTCGTCACATCACCTGTACTTCTGACTAACCAGGTCTAGACTGCAGTTTGTTCCCATGACTCCCTTCCAGGTTCCATTATTTGTGAAAATGGCTTACAGAACTCAGGGAAGCACTTTCATTTATAGTGGCTTATTGTCGTCTTTCAGTCGCTCAGTTGTATCCAACTTTTTGCAACCCCGTGGACTGCAGCACGCCAGGCTTCCCTGTCCCTCACCATCTCCCAGAGTTTACTCAACTCATGTCCATCAAGTCGGTGATGCCATCTAACCATCTCATCCTCTGTAGTCCCCTTCTCCTCTTGCCCTCAATCTTTCCCAGCATCAGGGCCTTTTCTAATGAATCAACTCTTCGTATCAGGTGGCCAAAGTATTGGAGCTTCAGCTTCAGCATCAGTCCTTCCAGTGAATACTTGGGACTGATTTCCTTTAGGACTGACTGGTTTATGACAAAGGATACAAATGAATAGCCAGATGAAGAGGTGCATAGGGTGATGTCTGAAAGAGTCCCATGTTGAGGAGCTTCTGTCCCTTTGGAGTTGGGGTGTATCACCCCACACCCGTGGATGTGTTCACAGACCCAGAATCTCCCCAAAGCCCATAGTTTAGGGATTTTGTAAATGGAGGCTTCACCATGTAGGCATGACCTCTCACTAACTCAGTCTCCAGCCTGCCTCCCTTCCTGGAGGATGGAGGATGGAGCTGAAAGTCCTAAGCTTCTAATCACATCTTTGTCTTTCTGGTGACCAGCCTCCATTCTGAAGCCACCTGGGAACCCATCCAGAGTGACCTCCTTAGAACAAAACATGTTCCTATCACCCCTGAAATTCCAATGAATTCAGGAGCTCTGTGTCAGGAACTGGGAATCAAAAAACAAATACTAAACCAAGAGATGTTCCCAGCACCCATCACTCAGAAAGTTACAAGGGTTTTACAAGCTCTGTGCCAGAAACTGGGGGCAGAGACCAAACCTGGGTTTCTTATTCTATCACAGAGGCACATGTATCAGAGAGAGGAGAGGAGAAGACAGGGGAGGTAGGAGGAGGGAAGGAAAAGCAGCAGCCCAGGGCCAGATTGCACCAAGCTGTCTCTTGAAAAGAGAGAAGGAGAAAAAAAGAGGAGGAGGGAAAATATTCAGCTTAAAGCAAGGAAATACTGAACGTGGACACATTTATCTCAAGGCAATGATCATATACCAAGCACCTGCACTGTTCCAGGCAGGATGCTAAGCACAAAGGTTAAGAATCATAAAATGTAGCTCTTTTCTTGGGAAGTTCACTTTAAACTCATCTAATCATAACAAAAATTTTCATCATGTAAATATCATCAATCATCTACATGCAACACTACCAACGATTATTAAATTAAAAGGGAGTGGGGCTCCAGGACTCAAAGAGCCTTCCAGTATGGTCAGTCGGACAAGTAATGAAGCAATTCAGGACTACAGGGGGGTGTCCTGTAATAAGTGGGTCTTCTCAGGTGGCTCAGTGGTAAAGAATCCTCTTGCCAATATAGGAGATGCAGGAGATGTGGGTTTGATCCCTGGGTGGGGAAGATACCCTGGAGTAGGGAATGGCAACCCACCTCAGTATTCTTGCCTGGAAAATTCCATGGCCAGAGGAGCCAGCGGGTTACAGTTCATGGGGTTGCAAAGAGTTGGCTAAGACTGAGCATGTATACACGCTTGTAATAAATTCCCAGCAAGAAACAAGAGGTCTTAGTGGACTCTGAGGAGCAGCGGTCCCTGAGGGCTGGAGGGAAACAGAGGACATCCTGGGGAGGAGGACTGGGGCATTCTCTGGCTGGGGACCTCAAAGATCAGAGCGAGGTGGTCCTCAAGTTGGGAAAGAGGTGATTAGACTAGACCAGTGTGACTGAAGCAGAGGGTTTATGTAGGAGTCTGGGAAAGCTTCAAAGAGCATGGAAGTTTAAACTAGAGTCAAGTTTGATAAGGTTTCAAGCACCAGGCTAAGTCTAAAATTCTATCAGCCACCAACATGTATAAGTACTGGGTGCTACTTTTTACATCAGGATGCCATCAATCAACACAGAATCAAAAACCAATCAAAGCATGCTCAGTCCCCATGCCCGGTGAATATTTAGTGCTTTTTTTAAAGTACTACCAGAGGTAGTAAGCATCCGTCCTATTTTCTTTATTCTTTCTCCTTTCCCCTCTTCCCCACATTATCTGATTATCTGAAAAAATTAGGCAGTGTCAGTTTGACCCACTATTGTGATGCAAATGCAAAATCACAGCAGTCCTAAGCTTAGGCTGCCCCCTAACGGTCTCATGAAATATGTCCACTTAAGAATCTTAAAGTAGATTTTCAGAGTAGTCTGCACAGAGGAATTAGCACATAGGAATTAGGGAGACTCAAACTTCCTGCTGCTCGGCCCCACCCCAGCTGAGCATGGGCCAGGCCTCAGAACTTTTAAACATTGCCCAGATTTATGAGAATTCTTGAAATCAGGTGAAATTATCCCTTCAATCCTGCTGTTCTTTTCTCAAAGTTATTTTGTCTGTCCCAGGCCTTTTGCATTTCTGGCTTAAGTGGTAAAGAATCCACATGCAATGCAGGAGATGCAGGACACGTGGGTTTGATCCCTGGGTAGGGAGGATCCCTTGGAGGTGGGCATGGCAACCCACTCCAGTATTCTTGCCTGGAGAATTCCATGGACAGAGGAGCCTGGTGGACTAGTCCTTGGGGTCGCAAAGAGTTAGACAGGACTGATGCATTTGGCACGCACGCACACACACTGTGTTATCATTTTGGGCATACAGATCTTGAAAAACCGGATCCTTCACACACAGAGCTGACACCAATGTAAAAAGTCACAGCCACTTTGGAAAAGTTTGACAATTTCGGAAAAAATTTAAACCTACATCTGGCATATGACCCGACCATGTGATGCCAGGCATTTACCAGGAGGAATGGAAGCCCATGTCCCAGAAGGACTCACACAGGAACGTTCCAGCACCGTCATGGTAAACGTTCCACTGCTCTTCCTGTTTTTCCTCCCCTCACGGTCACCTCCCAAGTAAGGCACTCTTGGGAAAACTCTCGACTTGGGGTCTGCTTGTGGGATCCCAATTTAATAGAAACTGAAAGCTAAAATAACAATGAGCTAGAAAAATTGTCATCCGTTATTTTACCAAAAGAGCTTCGCTTGGTTTGGTTTGGTTTTCTAAATATAACTTGATATATCCTGGGATGAACAGTGAGAATTTAAAGGACAGGGTCCTTCCTGGGACCCAGCCACAGAAGAGAAGGTAAAAGCAGCCTTCCTAAACAAAGAAAAGTATTGATACTTGTGATTCAGGAAGACAAAGGTGAAATGAAAGCAAAGGAGGGATGGGGAGAAAGGAACAAGCAAGTTGGATACAACTGGGACCAGGGGAGGGAGACCCGGCAGAGGATCCTGGTAAAACCTGCAGCCCCATGACAGCGTGATTTCTATCGATGTCCTCCTGTGAACCCCCCTGAGGTCCCACGAGTGCACAGGGCTCGCCAGCGCTGTGAGTGGGGGCATGTGCTGCGCCAAGCAGCTTCAGTCGTGTCCAGCTCTTTGTGACCCTATGGACTGGAGCTCACCAGGCTTCTCTGTCCGTGAGAATTTTCCAAGCAAGAATACTGGAATGGGTTGCCATTTCCTTCTGCAGGGGATCTTCCCAACTCTGGGATCAAACCTGCGTCTCTTATGTTTCCTGCATTGGCATGTGGGTTCTTTACCACTAGCAGCACCTGTGAGTGGGTGGACTTCTGCACAAAGAAGGTATTGAGGTTCCTATGTCATAAGACAGAAGAGAGACCGGGAAGAATGGAAGCAGAGCCTGAGGCTGAGATGATGCCTTACAGATTTGGTCTTGGATATCCACCAGCTGGGCTTCCCTGGTGGCTCAGTTGGTTAAGAATCCACCTGCAATGCGGGAGACCTGGGTTCGATCCCTGGGTTGGGAAGATCCCCTGGAGGAAGGCATGGCAACCCACTCCAGTATTCTTGCCTGGAGAATCCCCATGGACAGAGGATCCTGGGGGGCTACAGTCCATGGGGTCACAAATCAGAGGGGTGGCTCTGATGGTCAAGTCCACCTGGCTCTCTGGAAAACAGGGTAGAAGGGACAGCAGTAAGTGAGAAACCCTGAAAAATCATGCTGTCCATGCTGGGTCTAGATGGGGTTCTCCTTCTGCAGGCGAAGACACAGCTATTGCGTTTTCTTGTCTGGTGGAGGGTGGAGGGCGATGAGAGCAAAGCCAGGGGGTGTGACATCAGCTCAAGGCACGGGGATTTCCTTGAGGGACAGAGAAATGAAAATCAGGAGGAACAAAGTGAGCCTGCGCCAGCCCAGCAAGGAGGATTCAGACACAGAAGAGGACACAGAGAAGGAAGGTCGGCCAAGGAAGTGACGCTGCTCCAGAACTGAAGCTCAGGACAGTAACAGCCTCACATTTCAGAGTTTAGAGCAGCTGTAAGTTAGAAGGGGTGGATGACCTCTGAGCGCAGTGACCTCAGTCCACGGAGGGGACACCAACATTTAGGAGTGTTGCTCATAGGGCTGGGTGATTAGCTATGAAGAACTGGCAGAGTCTAACCTTACAATAAACACAGTTACATTCCAGGGGGTGGGCACCACATCTTCAAAATGAAGTAGCTTTTTCAGAACAAATTTCCCAAGGAATGAACCACATGAATATATGCTATATCAAATAATTTTTCATGATGCTAGGAAATTGGCATTTCTAGGTATACACTAGCTACAGGGTTGTGACTTCCCACGCAGAGAACTGCTTCTGTTAATTTGGTGAGGGAAATTGAATTTGTGGACAGTGAAGAATGAAGTCAGGGCCAAGTCTCACAGTAACTTGATGTTCACAGTAAGAAATCGTTCTCTGGGTGTAAAGAGCAACCAGAGGAGTGGAAGGCTTTCCTTCGGGGAAAAGTCAGGTCTCATTTAACAGCTGGGCATGCAGAGATGCTTTCCAAGTTCAAGGTGCAGATGAGCCAGCATCACTAATGTAGGCGCTGCCGCTAAAACGCACTTACTTCACCCCTGCAGATTTCCGACCATCTGTTTGGTTTCTTCCTTGCCTTCCTAAGGAAGATCACAGGTTCTTTTAGGGGTTTAATAAGACTTAGAGTCGATCTTCCTCTCTATATCGTCTCCTTCCTCACCATCAACTCATGTAGAGTGTTAAACTCCTTAGGTTGTTGGTGCAAGTTTGTGTGTGCTGCGGAAACTGAAGCGTTCAATTTAAGCCACAGCCGGGGAACGTGCAACGTGTGCTCATGACGCCACCTCCTGGTGACATGTGGTATTGAACCGCACACTAAAACAGTTCTCAAGGTTTTTGTTCACAGACACCCTGTACACCCCAAAATTATTGACGATCAATATTGAGAATCGATATTTATAGTATTATAAATTGCAAACAAAACGTTAACATTTCTTAAGGCATTAAAATAGCAATAATAAAGTCATTACATATTAATATAAATAACATTTATGAAAAAGATCGTTTCCCAAAACAAAAAACTGGTGAGAATAATTGCCTTGTTTTAAATTGCTGCATATCTAGTATAGAACTTAATAAAAGACACCTAGATTCTCATGTCCAATTCTACATTCAGTCCATTTCAAAGCGGTGCTTTGGTTGAAGTACATGAAGAAAATCCACCCTCACAGGTGGATATAGCCTTTTCAAATAATTGGGTATTTTCTTCTCTGATCTACATTGAAATATGACAAGTGGTAGTTCCTTAAGGTTTAGCTGCTCTGTGAAATCTTAAAGCTCATCAGTGAAGTTCTTTTCTGTCACATTAAAATATGTTGTCTCTATTGCAGTTTGAATCTGTCTTTATCCACAGCTGATTTTGTAACACTGACCTGTGACCATCTGGAAAGGCACTGGCTGCTGAGTTATGAGTTTTAACATATTCCACTACATTCTACAACAGGAAAAAATGTACTTAGTATTTTCACCACCAATGTCACCAGAAAAGTGACATTGAGAAAGTCACTCAAGTTGAGTGACTAAGTTTCTCACTAAGTTGAGAAAATGTCAAGTCCACTATGGTGGATATAAATTTCCTAAAATTTTACTTTTTGCTTTGAAGGTTCAAATTGTGTCATTGACAACAACAGCCAAGTGACTTTCCTTGCCATGACAGGTTTATTTTGTGCATTTTTGAGAAAATATCTGCCAATACCCAAATCTCAATAAACTTGCTTTGCCTGTAATTTGTTATTTAGAGTAAAAATGATGTTTTGTGAAAAAGTAAATAGTTCATTTCACAACTCAACAACCTTCCAAGTGTTTTTCCTTTAGACAAACTCAACCTGGCGTGAAGCAGAAGGGCTTTATGCTTACCTCCCATTTCATCATGCAGAAAATTTTAAAGACATGTATTTTAAGGGTAAATAGTAAAATTAATAATTGTTACTGCTTCTTCAAGGTCATTCTTCAGTGAAACTGACTTTCTAAAACCTGTTCAAGACATTTAAAGCTGAATCCCTGGCACTGTTTATTGTTATTTTGTTCATGAGGGCTTGGTGTAAGAACAGAATCCACTCTGCATATTTTCAGCAAGAAAGGGTTTAATATAATCTTAGGTGATCACACAGTTACTGAGGAGTCCAACACAAGTTCTAGGCTGGGATTCCACGATCTTTGTTGTCAGAACACTGTAGAACTGACCACCAGCAGAACTACCTCCTTGGAGACCATCCCTGGAGATGTCCCCACATCAACAAGCCTCTGGTGTCTATACACCAAGAAACTGGGGACATATAACAGGAGGATGCTTCAGAGTCCCTGGCTTAGCAGCAAAGAGCCCAGGAAGACGATCTTCACTGAGCTCCTATGATCCAAGGATCATGTGAGTCAATCCAATTCGCAGAATCGAATTTTCATGTTACCTCCAATAGCAAAGAAGCCTGGGAATAGAGCGGTTGGCTTTCTAACTTCTCAAACTTAGAAGGAAGGTGAAATGAAAATTGAATGAGCCAGTTCTGGTTTGGACCTAGCCAACAGGAATTTGTCCAGTGATGCCAAATGGCAGGTAGCTTACTTTCTCTGCAAGCGACAGAAAATCCACCCAGACACTGTACAGATTTCTCTCTTGCACTTTTACCCATTGATTGTGAGTAAATGGGCCAACTGCTGCCGTGAAACCAGACAGAATGGCAGGGGCTGTGAAGGGTAGGGAGTAGGATCAGAGTCAGAGAACCTGCCTTGTCCTTAGCCAGAAACCCACATCTTTCTGTGGGTGACCCTGGGATGTCACAGTAGGGACCATGGAGTGTTCTAACATCTCTGTTCAAAAGCCCTCCTTGTAGTCCACTTAGCAATGTTTCTTTTTAAGCTAGCAATTCTCAAAACCTGATAACTGTGTTTGAAATGTGGGTTAAAATAGATCTTGAGCTGTACTGCCAGAGGCTTTAATTCAAGATAGAATCAAAATTTCTTTTTAATCTTTTTTTTTAATTGTATCTTCTTTCCTCCTTTTTTCCTTCCCTCCCTTCCTCCCTCCTGTCCTTCCTTCTTCCTCCTTCCTTCCTTGATTCCTTCATTCAGAGTTTATCTCGGGAGGTTCGGATGCAGTTGGTCTACTGACCACAGTGAGAGAAACACAGTCTTGAGTCATCAGGTCCTGATCCTGCGAACCCAGATCTGTCTGTTTCAGGAGACAATTTCCACACGTGAAAGGAAGTCAGCTCTCATTCTGGGATCAGTTAGCCCTCCTCTGGGTGGAGGGACACAGCAAGGCTGAGCAACTGTGATGTCTTCCCCTGCTTTTACATTAAGGAAGTCATTTCCCAACTAAGTGCAGCTGAAGTCCAACTACTAGTTTACCTGAAAAGTATTATTTCTTTCCTCTCTTTTGTTTCCATTAGTTCCCTCTTCTTGGATTTTATTTGAGCATATATTGTAAATCAAAGATCTATCTTTCCCCCCATCCTATTTCATCATTGTTTTGTGTTATTTCCTGTATCTTATTTTCAAAGTTTTCTTTTCTTTCTTTCTTTTTTTTTTTAGTTTTAGAGTCTCTTTCAGGACTCATTATTTTGTTTTATTGCTTTGTTTATTAGGTGTTTGACCAGTGCCCCACCCCTTTATTTCTTGTAGCCATCTAGTTTATTTTTATGTTAAATATATAATATTTACATTATATTTTGCATTAGGAGAAACCCGTTATTCTCCCTGTACTTTCTCTTTAAAAAACTTGCTATTTTCACCAAATATTGATACTTTTATTTTTCTTCCAGATGAACTTGAGGAATAAATCTGTATTGATTTTGCCTTCCCTTTATTTTTCCTTTTAAATTGGCCAAACAGGCTTCTCACATTCCTCATTTATTTCTTCTTATCTTTCAGCAATCTTTCTTTCCTTCCCTTACACTTAGAATTCACCACTCACAGCATACATAATAAACTGATTTCTTCTTTTGTCTTTAAGACTGTCTTCAATAGTCATATTTCCTCAAAACTGACTTTCCTCACACTGACTTTCTCTCACACCTAGAAATTTTTCCATCTTCTTGACCTTGAAATAAGAACAATGAAAACAAACCTTAATCCTTAGAGTTTAAAAAAATCAGTTTTGGAAAACTACTTATCTCTTCCTTATCCTCTAAAAGCAACAAAAGTTATTCTTTTTTATGTCAGCACAACAACAGAGGCTAAAATTATCTACGCAGCACCATCTAAATCATGCCTTGCTCTGCCTCATACTGACGCAGCTTAAATATTTAAACACAGTTTCTTTGTTGTGAACACAAATCACCAGCCTTTCTCCATCACTTTATAATCCACAAATCACCCATAAGCTAGGCAAATTGTAAGCAAGCACACTGAAATTTGCCCGGATCGACTTGGGCCATCAGTATTGTCTATGTAGACAACTAAGAAATATATAGGCTGCCCAGGTGGCTCTAGCGGTAAAGAATCTGCCTGCCGATGCAGGAGATGCAAGAGATTAGGGTTCAATCCCTGGGCCAGAAAGATCCCCCGGAGTAGGAAATGGCAACCCACTCCAGTATTCTTGCCTGGAAAGTTCTATGGGCAGAGGAGCCTGGTGGTCTGCAGTCCACAGGGTCACAAAGAGTTGGACACACTCAGCCACTGAGCACACACGCTCATGTAATATACAAAGATGCCATGCGTGCCCTTTGGTGTATTTTTCAGTTCTCAGCGTGTGCTCTGTCTATAGCCTGCAAAGCCATAGCCGCCGCCGCCACCTGCATAGCCGCTGATGTTTGGGTTCAGGTTTCCCAGTAAAGCCCAACCGAACCAATGAGACAGTTCCTCTTGTAAGCATTTGGACCTGAAAAGCGAAGATGTTGTGATTCCCTGCTGGAGATTTAATTATAGGATGTGTAAATTCTGAAGCTCTGACATTTTCACCATTAGCCGTAAACCTGAGAGAACAGACGTCTGCAGAGAAACAATGATGAGGCCGGCAGGCTGACAAGAGGGACGAGGGTAAGGGAGGAGAATTAGAGAAAGTGGCCCACTCTTCTTGTATCTTCTACAGATATTTTCTTTGTGAAATTCTCCTTTAGACTATTTGTCCTCAATTTTTGGAAGCATGTGAGAAGGACTGCCTTCCCTTGTGGCTCATCTGGTAAACAATCCACCTGCCATGCAGGAGACCTGGGTTCAATCCCTGGGTCAGGAAGATCTGCTGGAGAAGGGATAGGTTACCCACTCCAGTATTCTTGGGCTTCCCTTGTGGCCCAGCTGGTAAAGAATCCCCCTGAAATGTGGGAGACCTGGGTTTGATGTTGTGGAGATCCCCTAGAGAAGGGAAAGGCTACCCACTCCAGTATTGTGGCCTGGAGAATTTCATGGACTGTAGAGTCCATGGGGTTGCAAAGAGTCAGACACGACTGAGTGTAAGAATTTGGACCTGAAATGCATGAGAAGGACTAGCATTCATTCTTCTTTAAGTGTTTAGTAGAATTGAAACATGGTTCAGTGAAATCATCTGATCCTGACCTTTTTTTGTTGGTAAGATTTTTTTTTTTTTTTTTTTAATGACCGTTTCAGCCTCCTGCTCATTATTGGTGTGTTCCAATTTCCTATTTCTTCATGATTCAGTCTTGAGAGACTGTTTCTAGGAATCTCTCCATTTCTTCGAGGTTGCCTGTTTTTTTAATATCTATTTATTTGATTATTTGGGATGCATGGTGTCTTGGTTACAGCACATGGAATCTTAGGCTCATTCCTTGCAGTGTGAAGGCTTCTCTCTAGTTGTGGCATGTGGGCTTCGTTGCACTGGGCAGAGAGCTCTTGTGGGCAGGCATCTGGCAGCCTACTGGGTTCACATGGCCAGGCCCCTTCTAGGGCATGAGGCCCATCTGGACGGGCACCAAGGCAAGGCTCGGCGCAGAGAAGCTGTGCACATGGCCCTTGTTGCAGAACATCCCCAGTGCATTTCTTGGTCAGAGTGGACCCTGAGCCCCTCAGAGCAGGACCTGAACTAACAAACAGCAGCTCCTGGACAGGTCTGTGACCCTGGGCTTCCCTCTGTGTGGCCTCCTTCCAGCATATCTTCAAAATGCTGCCATGGCCCCTGGGGGACTGGGCACCTGTCTGCACCCACCACCCCTCCCCTCCCTGACTCCTGGGTTCCTCTCATGCAGAGAAGGGCTTTGGGAAGTTGCTTCCTACTCATGGACCAGTTAAAATGCTTAGAAAACAAAACCAGAGCTGCAGCCACATGTTCATCCTGACCCTGAGGACCCAAACCTGTTCCTTGGAACTGGCCAGGGCAGCAAGACCCATTTTCTACAACTATGAGCCCCTGATGGACAAGGATTGGCTGACCCAGGCCTGTCGGCAAGCCCTTCTTAGGTGTGTCTGGACTGAGTCTTCCCCCCTCCAGGCAACAAGAGTGCCTGCAGCTGTACCTGAGGCCATGCTTTCTGCCCTGGGACTGGGCTGGAGAAGGAGTGAGGACCTTGCAGGTAGCCCGGGCTGAGTGGGGCACTGCAGGACGGTCCACAGGAGTTGCCAGGCTTCCACCTGCTAAGGAACAGGACATGTCACCTGTACCTGCTGTTGGAAGCTCTCCCCCAGACAGAGGTGAAGAAGCAAGTGAGAGGGTAACAGGCAGGAAGGCCAGGGGTCTCCAAATGGAGGAAATAGGCTGCAAGTGTCAGACATTTTTTTTCTCTCTCCCTTAAGCAGCAGGAGGAAACAAGCTCTCTATGGAAATGTTTTTCTTAAGCAATGTTATTGAATCTACGTATTTGCTTTGGAATTGGCCTTTCTTCAAAATGGTTCCACCTAAGACTAACTTTTGGCTGATAATAGCTCAATAAACCAGTATTCATATCAATCATTTTATGGCTGGGGGATGACACACCTCGCACCATCCTATCTCAAAAATGCAAACTGTGGGAGAGGGGCCTGGTGAAACTCCGTCAGCCTTGAGGTGCCTCTCTTATCTGTTTAATAACTTTCTAACAAACATAAAACAGCTTGCTAAAACTAGCAGAGGGGCACTCTCCATCCCCCTTCTGATGTCTATGTCAGAAGATTTCTCTGTCCGTTTCCGTACTCTAATAAAACTCCGCTACACAACAGCTCTTGAGTGATCAAACCTGGTCCCTGGTCCCAAAGCTAAATGTTCGTCTTTGGAGATATGAATCCAACACTGTTCACCATAAGCTATCACAAGAAAAAAGGCAGTAGGGGGAAGGACGGGAGGAGTAACTCAAGTAAGGGAATGGAAGCTTCCAGAAGCTCACCCAGGGCTAGGAGCAACCTGCTTGGCCTGCACGAGCCAACCAGGCAAGCGTGCTGTGGCCCAAGAGGCTCCAAGCCCTTCCCTTCAGACTCTGAGGTCTTGAGAATCCCTTGGACTGCAAGTAGATCAAACCAGTCGATCCTAAGGGAAATCAACCCCAAATATTTATTGGAAAGACTGATGCTGAAACTGAAGCTCCAATACTCTGGCCACCTGATGCAAAGAGCCAATTCATTAGAAAAGACCCTGATGCTGGGAAAGATTGAAGGAAGGAGGATAAAGGGACGACAGAGGATGAGATTGTTGGAAGGCATCACCAACTCAATGGACGAGTTGGAGCAAATTCCAGGAGATGGTGAAGGACAGGGAAGCCTGGCATGCTGCAGTCCATGGGGTTGCAAACAGTTGAACACAACTGGGCAACTGAACAACAGGGCATTTTACCTGGGAAGGGTGGAGCAGCTGGCCTGGGGGGTCAGCTCATAATTACTCGGAGATGCTTCCATGTGTTCCACCAGCTTCCCACTGAGTTAGCTCATTTTTGGGGGCTGCTGGCTGCATATGAGAGAAGTTCCTGACACTGACCATATTCAGAATTAATCATTCAGTAGAGCAAACGTGTTGATATAGGATTAGCTTGTTTTTGCTTTTTCCTCTTCTAAATCATACTAAAATTAACATACTTATTCTATTTCGTAAGAACCTGTCCAATAATTAGGACAAATTCCCAGAAGTGAAGTTGGCTGGTCAAAGGTATTCTGTTTTAAATTTTTAAGTCTTTTGATTTGTTGCAAAGTTATATTTTAAAAGTGTATTGATTTATAAATTTCCCTCAGCAGAATATGTGTTTATTTGCATACAACCTTCCCCAAACCTTCAGTCTGGCTATAATATTTATTAATCTAATAAAAAGACAAGATGTCTCACTTTTGGTTGAACTTGCATCCCTTGATAATCAAAAAGACAAATATTTCTTTCGTATATTTTCAGTGATTAGTATTTTGGATTCTGTGTGTGTGTGTGTGTGTGTGAAATGTCTGTTCATGTCCCTGGTGTGTGTTTTTCCATTTGGGGTACTAGATTTTTCCGACTCTTAAAAGCACATGATTCCATTTGATTTTCTTTTCCTTCTGATTCCTCATTTTGGATCTGTAGAGTCACCTATATATAATTATTTTGCTTAATCTAACACAATACTCTTCCTTTACCCACCCCACACTACCCCCCCCCAACACACACACAGTGTGCAGCCTCACGCTTTGTTTTACTCACCTAGAATAAGAAATGGTGAATTTGCAACTATGATCACAAATGGCACCCCAATGTACAACATTAGGCCAAAGTTGCTCACCACTGCCAAGGCAGCAGAAATTACTCCAAAGGCCGTGACCCACATTTTGTTTCATATACAGTCACACCTGTAAATTTGGAGGGAAAAATGGAACTTGTGGTGGTAGCTTCCATACTGAAATTCCAGCAATTCATAACATTCTTGACTCAGACACCTCTTCAGAGTCCTCATGGGCAATAACTCCCATACTTGTCTGTGGGAGAATGTTAATGTCCAGGCACTAGCCCAGACCAACTGAACAAAAACAAAGCGTGGTGGGGGGTGGGGGGTGGAAAGCTGCGAATCTGTTCAGTTCAGTTGCTCAGTCATGTCCAACTCTTTGCGACCCCACGGACTTCAGCACCCAAGGCTTCCCTGTCCATCACCAACTTCCGGAGCCCACTCAAACTCAAGTCCATCTCTTCAGTGATGCCACCCAACCATCTCATCCTCTGTTGTCCTCTTCTCGGCCCACCTTCAACCTTTCCCAGCATCAGGGTCTTTTCCAATGAGTCGGTTCTTCACATCAGGTGGCCAAAGTATTGGAGTTTCAGCTACAGCATCAGTCCTTTCAATGAATATTCAGGACTGATTTCCTTTAGGATGCACTGGTTGTATCACCTTGGCAGTCCAAGGGACTCTCAAGAGTCTTCTCCAACACTACTGTCCAAAAGCATCAATTCTTTGGTGCTCAGCTTTCTTTATAGTCCAACTCTCACATCCATACATGACTACTGGAAAAACCGTAGCTTTGATTAGAAGGACTGATGTTGGTAAAGTAATGTCTCTGCTTTATAATATGCTGTCTAGGTTGGTCATAGCTTTTCTTCCAAGGAGCAAGCGTCTTTTAATTTCATGGCTGCAGTCACCATCTGCAGTGATTTTTGGAGCCCAGAAAAATAAGTCTGTCACTGTTTCCATTGTTTTCACATCTATTTGCCATGCAGTGATGGGACCAGATGCCATGATCTTAGTTTTCTGAAAGCTGAGTTTTGAGCCAACTTTTTCACTCTCCTCTTCCACTTTCATCAAGAGGCTCTTTAGTTTTTCACTTTCTGCCATAAGTGTGGTGTCATCTGCGTATCTGAGGTTATTGATATTTCTCCCAGCAATCTTGATTCCAGTTTGTGCTTCATCCAGCCCAGTATTTCGCATGACATACTCTACGTATAACTTAAATAAACAGGGTGACATTATATAGCCTTGATGTACTCCTTTCCCGATTTGGAACCAGTCTGCTGTTTTGTATCCAGTTCTAACTGTTACTTCTTGACCTGCATACAGATTTCTCAGGAGGCAGGTCAGGTGCTCTGGAAGAATTTTCCACAGTTTGTTGTGATCCACACAGTCAACGGCTTTGAACTAGTCAATAAAGTAGAAATAGATGTTTTTCTGGAACTCTCTTGCTGTTTTGATGATCCAGCAGATATTGGCAATTTGATCTCTGGTTCCTCTGCCTTTTCTAAATTCAGCTTGAACATCTGGAAGTTCTTGGTTCACATACTATTGAAGCCTGGCTTGGAGAATTTTGAGCATTACTTTGCTAGTGTGTGAGATGAGTACAACAGTGTGGTAGTTTGAACATTCTTTAGCATTGCCTTTTGTTGGGATTGGAATGAAAACTGACCTTCTACAGTGCTGTGGCCACTACTGAGTTTTCCAGACTTGCTGGCATATTGAGTGCAGCACTTTCACAGCATCATCTTTTAGGATTTGAAATAGCTCAACTAGAATTCCATCACCTCCACTAGCTTTGTTCATAGTAATGCTTCCTAAGGCCCACTTGACTTCGCATTCCAGAATGTCTGGCTCTAGGTGAGTGATCAGATCATCGTGCTTATCTGGGTCATGCAGATCTTTTTTGTACTGTTCTTCTGTGTATTCTTGCCACCTCTTAATTAATATCTTCTTAGTATCTTGCCACCTCTTCTTAATATCTTCTGCTTCTGTTAGTTCCATACCATTTCTGTCCTATATTGTGCTCATCTTTGGATGAAATGCTCCTCTCTATGGGATTCTCCAGGCAAGAATAGAGGAGCAGGTGGCCGTGCCCTCCCTTTAGGGGATCTTCCTAACCCAGGGATCAAACCTGCATTGCAGGCAGATTCTTTACTGCTGAGCCACTGAGGAAGCCCAAGTAAAGTGGCTACTAATTGCAAAAAAAGTAATATGTGCTCCACTTTGAATAACACAACTTATGCCTGTTTCTAGGTTGGACCAACAAAAATTGGAATATATACATAGCATTTAAAAAAATAAAAAAATAAAGATTTAATACTTTAACTCCCTTACAACCACAACTTTACATCTTAAAATATTGATGACAATCTCTAGGTTTCTGTTTTACTTCATTGCTATCTGCTTCAAAACAAATGACTGATAACTGCCTCTAGAAACTTTTAGTAGGAGAGAGAAACTAAGTTTCGTTTGAAGACTAAGAAATTCAGCTACGGAAATGGAGTTACTGATTCCCAAAGAGCAAGAATATAACTAAACACCTTATTCATGAAAGGCCACATTAAAATAATTAAACTTTCTTTTTATTAAAACAACTATGTGTGTCTGTATTTCACCTTTTCTCAAACTGCTGGTTCTATCAGTTAAACTCAGGGCCCCAAATCAACATACATACACACACACATATGCGCCAAAATAAAAGTAAATTTCTTTATTACAACAAAATTTAATTACAACCAATACTTTCTTAATGTAACACTATTGATTTACAGGAGTTTAAGATAAAAGACGTTTACTCCTTGGCAGGAAAGTTATGACCAACCTGCTGCTGCTGCCGCTGCTGCTGCTAAGTCGCTTCAGTCGTGTCCGACTCTGTGCGACCCCATAGATGGCAGCCCACCAGGCTCCGCCGTCCCTGGGATTCTCCAGGCAAGAACACTGGAGTGGGTTGCCATTTCCATCTCCAATGCATGAAAGTGAAAAGTGAAAGTGAAGTCGCTCAGTCCTGTCCGACTCTTCGTGGCCCCATGGACTGCAGCGCACCAGGCTCCTCCGTCCACAGAATTTTCCAGGCAAGAGTACTGGAGTGGGGTGCCATTGCCTTCTCCGATGACCGACCTAGACAGAATATTAAAAAGCAGAGACATTACTTTGCCAACAAAGGTCCATCTAGTCAAGGCTATGTTTTTTCCAGTGGTCATGTATGGATGTGAGAGTTGGACTATAAAGAAAGCTGAGCACCGAAGAACTGATGCTTTTGAGCTGTGGTGTTGGAGAAGACTCTTGAGAGTCCCTTGGACTGCCAGGAGATCCAACCAGTACATCCTAAAGGAGGTCAGTCCTGACTGAGTGTTCATTAGAAGGACTGACGTTGAAGCTGAAACACTAATACTTTCGCCACCTGATTCAAAGAGCTGACTCATTTGAAAAGACCCTGATGCTGGGAAAGATTGAAGGTGGGAGAAGCAGAGGATGACAGGGAATGAGATGGTTGGATGACATCACCAACTCAATGGACATGAGTTTGAGTAAACTCCAGGAGCTGGTGATGGACGGGGGAGGCCTGGCATGCTGCAGTCCATGGGGTCACAAAGAGTCAAACACGACTTGAGTGACTGAACTGAACTGAAGATAAAAGCAACAAGATGAACCTTGAAATCAGAAAGATTAATAGGATAAAAGCTACATATGACATGTTTAGCCCTATTCCCTCTTTCAGGTTTCTGAATTGGTGCTATAAATTTTTCAGAGGATGGGGGCAGTGAAGTATGTTTTTGGGTAGAGTGATTTGACTTTGACTAGTCGCTGTGTTGACTCTCTAAATGACCTTTATTTTAATGTTCAATAGGCAATGGAAGGAAAGATGTGAATATAGAACACTAGTGAATACACTTGGAGATTTTTTAGTCCCCAAGAAGAACTTTGGTTAAACAGTTTTTCAAAATGACTTAGGAGAGTCTTGGAACTTTAGATTCCTGCAGTCCTGGAACACATCTCTGCAGACTCTGATCTACAGTTTGTAGAGAAGTTGCAGAATCCACGTGTTTAAAAATGTCTTCATGTGATTCCAGGGCTCAGGCTGACTTGGGCATCACCGGCAGCAAAATGACCAATTAAAACAGCTCACTAACTACACATTAAAGAAAGCATAAATCAGGAGTTCCCTGGTGGTCCAATAGTTGGAACTCCTTGGTGCTTTCACTGCTGGGGCCTGGGTTTGGCCACAAAAAAGGCATAAATGGATGAAGTGAAGATAATAGGCTATAATATATACAGAATATAAATACCAAAACAATTAAGTCCTTCATTGTCAGCAATTATTTTAAAATTTTAAATTATTTTAAATCTAAACAGATTAAACTTTGCAATCAAAAGGCAGATATTGTTAGAATGGATAAAACAGTATGATTCAACTATATGCTATTTACAAGAGATTCACTTTAGATCCAAAGACATAGATAGATTGAAAGTTAAGAGGACTGAAAAACATACTCCATATGAATAGCAACCAAAAGAGACTAGGAGTGCCTGTACTGATAACAGACAACACGGACTAATTAAAAAACTGTTAAAAGAGAGAGAACGACATTATGTACTTGTAAAAGGGCCAATTAATCAAGATGATATAACAACTATAAACATAAAAATGTATACATTGCTAGTGGGATATAAAATGGTGTATAATAGTTGTGAAAAATAGTTTGGTGGTTCTTGGTGTTCAAAAACAAGCTAATCCTATTTCAACATGGGATTGGTTTGCTCAGAGTACATTAAAGTTTTGGAATCCTATTCAGTCTTTAAAAAAAGGTAGCTATAAAGTGTTAAATGAAAAATGCTGGTTATGAAACAAGATGTTTAAAATTGAGCAATATACAAATATGCATGTGTATTTGTATAGCAAATTCTGGATAGATAACACTTAAAATATTAGCAACGATTATCCCTGACAGGTGGAATTGCAGTTGTTTAAAATTTTTCTTTGTATTTTCCTGTACTTTCAGGGTTTATTTTACAATAAGTGTAAGAAGGTAAATATGTTTATATTTTGGAAAGTTAACAGATCGAAAGAATTAATAATTGGTTTCCTAGGGGATATAGGGAAGGAACTGTACACAGGATGTATACCTCCTAGTACACGCTCACGCTTATTTAATGTTCCCACAGCCATCAACAACTCAAGTGTAGACAACTGACTTCATATCAACCATCTTCATATTGTCTGTATATGCATAGACATGTGAGTATAGGGGTGCATGTGTGTGGCGGGGGTGGCTATGATTTCAGTAGCTCAAGAAATGTGTCAGGACAATTTCTGAACCAAGTTCCATAAATAATAAAACCGGTTTTTAAATACCTGTTCCGTATCAATCAGTTTATTTGTGGTCCTTAGTAGTTTGGATTCTTGCCCTTCGTCCAGCTGAATGCAAGAGAAATCCACAAAGCTGGCAGCAGGGGGCGTGTCAGGATGCAGTTTGTTTCAGACTACATAAGCCTGTGTCACTGTAGGCCCTTCTCCCAGATCATACACACAGAACATTGGAATTAAAGGCAAAGTGCAATTCCCAGTATCTTCCCATGTAATCCATGGAGAAGATCTCCCAAGGTTGATATTAAAATCAATCAGCATTTCAGTTCCAAGCTTCCCTGGTAGCTCAGAGGGTAAAGTGTCTGCCTGCAGTGCGGGAGATCTGGGTTCGATCCCTGGGTCAGGAAGATCTCCTGGAGAAGGAAATGGCCACCCACTTCGGTACTGGAAAATCCCATGGACGGAAAAGCTTGGTGCAGGCTATAGTCCATGGGGTCACAAAGAGTTGGACACGACTGAGCGACTTCACTTTCTTTTCACTTTTCAGTTCTAAGTATTGATTTTGTATCAATACACACAGAAACGGAGGTGTACAGGAGTGAAAGAGGTAGGAAGCTTGAGGGAAGTGAAATTTATCTGCAACATACTTAGGCTGTCCTTTGTAATCCCCTTTCTTCTCTGTAGTCCTCCTCTCCTAACCTTCGGTGACAATTTCAGAGTCCTCAAATGTTCTCCAGTCCTCTTTATTACAAATCAATCAGGAAACATCACTGTGGAAGAGACTGGTTGCTTTAGTATTCACTTAATATGTAAAGGATCTTAAGGTTTACTTTGGTACATATTTCTGATCTCAAGAGTACCTACATTTTACTGACATAATGCTTTAACCTGGGCAAGTGAAGTTTGAATAATAGCATTCTCAGTATCAGAAACAGACTAACAAGAAAACTACATGTATGTATATATCTGTGTGTGTATAAACTATGGGGTGCCTTTAAAATCATTCCACATTGATAGCTAGATACTAACTGAAGAACAGATAAATCCAGCTCATATATTAAACAACAGGATGTTACCTCAATATTAGTGCCTTAGAGCAAAATGGTTTATAAGAGAAAATGGTCTCTCAAATGTTCTAATGGAATCAGAGATACATTGCTAATCCTGCTTCACCTAATACGCAGTCAGCCAGGTTTCCTGACTCTTCATTGAACACCCTGAATGATGACTAGGAGTAGAGTGTACTGCGCTATGTGTACAAATAGGAGTGTGTACAAAGCGCAGAGTTATTACAGAGCAAGGAGAGATGAGTTGCCTTGTGGACTCAGAGGCAACCAGAGAAGGTGTCAGAGAAAGCTGTATTCATAGACTCCGCAAGATCAATGAGACCTTGAGAGATGGGCAAAGAAAATGGTTTGAGTTGATCTGGTTAATTTTTAATAGATGTTGAAAAAGTATGAATACTCTGTTTCTTTCTCTAACAGGTGTTGGGGTTGATGACATACTTACCATGATTTCTGCCTGGCAGAAGACCAGCCTCATGGATAGCATAAGCAAGCGGATGTCTGATGTCTATGCAAAAGTGGCAGTGTCCGTGACAATCACCACCATCACCAACGTCCTGGCCTGTATAGGAACTATGGTATGGCCTCTTTCGGGTCTGTACAATACTTTTGCATCTGTAGAGGAGCAACCCTGCTCTTTTGTTATTTTTATAACATCACCTGTTTTGGAGCATTTATGGCCTTGGATGGGAAAAGAGAAGTAGTCTATCTAAGCTGGTTGAAGAAGCCAGTAACAACTGACCAAAAATTTTCCTCATTAAATAGTCCTGCTGCCTCCCACGTAATTCTCTCCAACATGAACATAAAGCTGATATCCATCCAGTGAATCTATTCTTTAGAGACTATTTTGGTCCTTTTCTCACAAGCACCCAGTCCAAGATTTTTGTAGCACTCCTATACATTTTATACATCATAAGGAGTATATATGGGTGTTTCTGAGTGCAGGTATGTTTAGATCTCTGAAATTTGGCAAGTGATGACTCTTACATCACACCATATTTTAATGTAGAAGAACAGTTTCCAAGTTATAGTCCCAGGGTTATGGTTATCCCAGAGATGGACCTTGCCCATCTCTCAAGGTCTCAGTGATCTTGCGGAGTCTGTGTTTGGATACTGCTTTTTCTGACGCCTTCTCCGGTTGCCTCTGAGTCCATAAGACAATTCATCACTCCTTGTTCTATAATAACTCTGCACTTTGTACAGACTCTTGACTACTGGGATAAAGATACTAGGCAAAAACTGGAAAAATGTCTGGAAGATTTTGAAAATGCTAAGTACGTAGATGAAAAACTTACAGAGTTTTGGTTACAAGAATATATAAAATGTATGGAAAAACTCCATCAAGATTTTAAAAAGACAGCTTCTCTAAGCAATATTCCCACTTTTTAATGGAATTTCCACTTTTTGTGTATGATGTTAATATTACATCATCACAGGAAGTCATTTGCTCCCAGGACTTCATTCAAACCATGGGTATGTCTTCTTCAACCATTAAGAAGCTGATGTTACTCCAGTTCTGAGACATGACGGAAGAGTATGAAGTTCCCCTAATGGTATACAACCAGGCATTCATATATTTTGGTCAGTATTCTGCAATATTAGAAAACACTGTTCAAAATGTGACTGTTGCATCAACAGTTATGTTCACTGTTTCCTTATTGTTAATTCCTCATCCCCTCTGTTCTTTTTGGGTAACTTTTGCTATTGCTTCTGTGATTGTGGGCGTCATGGGATTTATGGCCTTCTGGAATGTCAATCTTGATTGCATAGCCATGATTAATCTTGTCATTTGTATAGGATTTTCTTTTGACTTTTCTGGTCACATTTCCTATGCATCTGTTTCCAATTCAGAGCCCTCAGTAAACTGAAAAGCCACTGAAGCATTGTATCTGCTAGGCTACCCTGTGTGACAAAGGGGTATGAAGCGTACGTCTTCAGGATATTTTCTAAGACTATGTTTCTTGTGATGTTATTTGGAGCTGCTCATGGTCTAATTTTTATCCAGTATTCTCAACCTTTTTTTGAAAGTGAGTTTGAATAGCCAGTAACAAACCAAAGACCAATTACAGAATTCCTGATTGGCCCAATCCAATCTGATGAAAATGCACTATTAAGAATAGTCAATAGACTAAAAGCAAAGGCATGCTTCCTTGGCTTATAAACATTGTTTAAAAATCTTATTTAACACCCTGCTTATTTAACTTATATGCAGAGTACATCAAGAGAAACGCTGGGCTGGATAAAGCACAAGCTGGAATCAAGATTACTGAGAGAAATATCAATAACCTCAGATATGCAGATGACACCACGTTTATGGTAGAAAGTGAAGAAGAACTAAAGAGCCTCTTGATGAAAATGAAAGAGGAGAGTGAAAGAGTTGGCTTAAAACTCAACATTCAGAAAACTAAGATCATGGCATCTGGTCCCATTATTTCAAGGAAAATAGATGGGGAAACAGTGGAAACAGTGACAGACTTTATTTTTTTTTTACTCCAAAATCACTGCAGATGGTGACTGCAGCCATGAAATTAAAAGATGCTTGCTCCTTGGAAGAAAAAAGAAAAATTAATTTGTCTTACATTAAAATATCTACTAAATTAGGAAGTGTTGTCATCTTTATTACAGTCTATACAATCAAGCATAGTTTTCCAATTATTTGTCCTTCTATTTCATAATTAGTAGTTTATGCCTGGAATTCAAACTTTTATGTATTGTACTCTAAAATAGAATATTATTTTCATTGTACTTCTCATATGCATTATTATGTAAAAGTGCAGCTGACTATTGTTTATTCTCCTAGTCTGGGACTTTTCTATGCATTTTCTTAATGGTGTATTTTGACAAACAGAAGTTTTTAAAGTTTGGAATCATATTTATTTTTTTTTATGGTTAGTGTTTTCTGAGAAATCTTTGCCTAATCCAAGATTCAAAAAAATCATCTATATTTTCTTCTCAAAGCTAATAGTTTTGTTGTTACATTTATATCTATGATTCATAGACCTATGTTTGTTGGGAAGTATGGATAGAGGTTCATTTTCTTCCCATTATAGTTATCCAGTTGTCCCAGCATTTTTAGTGAAAAGACTGTCCTTTCACCAGACGGACTAACTTGGCACTTCTGTCAGAGAACAAAGCGACAGTTTATTTGTGGCTCTATTTTTGTGCATTGATCTGTTTTTCTGTAGTAGAGTGCATACCATACTGTGCTGATTCCTGAAGCTTTATATTAATTATGGAAATTAGGTTAGGTAAGTTATCCAGCATTTCCCCTCTTTTTCAAATTATTTTGGCTATTATAGGTTCTTTGCATTTAGATACTAATTTTAGAATCACTTGTCCATTTATCAAAAAAAAAAAATGCTTCTGGGATCAGAATTGGGTTATGGTGAGTCTACAGATCAATTTGGGGAAAATAGATGTATTAGCAATATGGAATCTTCCAATCTGTGAACATGGTTTATCTCTTACTTATTATCTTATTTAATGTCTCTCAGAAGTATCATATAGATATACATGGATTTAATTCCTAAGTATATTAATTTTTTAGCATAGTAAATATTTTAAACCCCTTTTTCATTTTTTTTCACTAGTATATAAAAATTCAATTGATTTTTGTATACCTATCCTATACCGTGTAATCTTTTTAGGTTTGTTTATTAGCTCATGTAGATTTTTGTGGGTTTTTTAGTAGTTTTTATCTATGTAATTATGTAAAGGTCACATAAAGACCATTTTATTTCTCCCTACATAAACTTTATCTCTTACTTAAGCACTGGTTTAAAACGTCCAGGAAAATGTAGGAAAACATAGACACAACATTGCCTTGTTGTCAACTTTGTAAGGAACGGAATCAATATTTCATCAAATATAATGTTTACCTGGAAGTTTTTCATAGCCATCTTCTGTCAGATTGTGGAAGCTCCTTTCTACTTCTAGTTTTCTGGGATGTTTTAACATGAATGAGTATTAAATTTTGTCAAATTTCTGTCTGTCAACTGAGATTATCATGTCTATTTTTCTATTTTAGTCTGTGGAATGTGACAACTAATACTGAATGATTTTTAAAGTCAAATCAGCTTACATGGAATCACTTTATACTAACCTTGCATTCCTAGAATAATTCACATTTGGTCATGGCACATTGTTATTTTCACATATTGCTGTTTTTGTTAATATTTTGTCAGTGATATTTGTTCCTATGTTCATGAGGCATGTTAGTTACAATTCCCTTTTTTGTAATGCCTTTCTCAGGTCTTGATATCAGAGTTATACTGCCCTCAGGAAACAAGCCAGTAAATATTCCTCTTCTTCAGTTTTCTGAAATAGATGATGTATGGTTTGCATCATTTTTTCATTTCTTATCAAATGTTTGGTAGAGTTTACTAGTGAAGTCTTTGGGCATGGAGTTTTTCTGAGAATTTTTATTTCAGATTCCCTTTCTTTAACAAATAGAAGACCATTAAGATGTTCTTTTTCTTCTTGGGTCAACTTTGGTATGTTTGTTTTATATGGAATTTACACATTCTGCTAATTGGCTAATTGATTATTTTCTTGTTGTTTAGTCATGTCAGACTCTTTGTGACCCCATGGACTGTAGCCCACCAGACTCCTCTGTCCATGGGATTTCCCAGGCAAGAATTCTGGAGTGGGTTGCTGTTTCCTTCTCCAGAGTATCTTCCTGACCCTGGGATTGAATCTGTGTCTCCTTCTTTGGCAGGCCAATTCTTTACTGATGCGTCACCAAGGAAGTCCTGGTGACTTAAATGTCTTATCATTTAAATATCTCTAAGGAAGTCCCCAGTGCAATTCTTGATATTGGGAATTTGTATTATATACCTTTTATTTCTTAAGGAATTATCAATTTTATTAAATTTATTCAAGAACCAACTTTTGGCTCTCTTTTCTCTCTTGTTTCTCTATTTGCTAATTGATTGATTTCTACTCTTTATTCTTTCTAGTTTTCTTTGAGTTTAACTTCCTCTACATTTTCTAGTTTTTTAAGGTGGTAGGATAAGTCACATTTATTCCCTTCTAAGAAAACTTTTAGTGCTACCAATTTCCTTCTAACTACTGTTTTAACTGTATCCACAAAATTTTTTTTTATGAGGGATGTTTGTTATCATTTATTCTAAAATAAGCTCCTATTTCCCTTGTGATTTCTTCTTTGACCATGAATTAAACAATACCTTTATTTTCTCTTCATTTTTGAAGAATAGTTTAAACAGATATAGAACTCTAGGTTGAGAAGAATTTTTTCTTTCAACACTTTAAAAATGTCATTGCATTGTCTTCTTGATGCAATGCTGATTAGAACTCAGTCTTCACTTTCATATTGATCTTTTCTATGGTATATGTCTTTTTTCCCTCTATATTCATTTAATATTTTTTTTTACTACTGGCTTTCAGCAATTTGACTATGATGAGATTATATGTGGTGTTTTTTCTATTCGATCTTCTTAGATATCTTTAAGCACTTAGGACCTGTGGCTTGATATTTTCCATCTTATTTGGAAATATTTTAGCCTTTATTTCTTCAAATGTTTTTTCTGCCACATTGTCTCTCCCCTTTCATTCAGTGACCTTAATTACAAAAATGCTCTCATTATTTTCAGTTGTCATAAAATTGTAACAGTCCCCAAGATTGCATTTTATCATTAATAAATTGAAATTTATTGACACTTTCAAAAAGCTCTTCTCTGTAGCCCATATTTTGTTGAAAAAATTAACTCTTTCTACATATGTTGAGATTCCTGGTAAGCTCAGGAAAATTCTCAGTGAGTGTACATAATTATGCTTTTATGTGTGGAAATGTTTAAATATTTTAGTCCAAATATTTTCATCATATTATCATTTTCATTTCATTAAAACTCATTCTTAGACAAATATTTTATAACACAAAACTCCTCAACAGTGTTGTCTCTGTTTCTAATTATCTTGAATACTTTGCCAAACAAAATAGGTATGTCACAAAAATAGGGCTTTTCAATTTCATTCTATTCATTATAGAATGTAAATTTACCCTACAAACGGAAGCTCATTCAAAAATTCTTCTCACAATTTGTGAAATTACAAACCACAGTTATAAAAGTTCAATCAGGTACGCTCAACTCCTCTTAATTGATTTTGTCATTTTGTCCCTCACTTTTGAATTGGCAAATTCAATTACTTCCTGTTTATGTACCATGTTTTCAAGAATTCTATTTTGCTATTATGTTTCTATGGTGTTCCCTTCATTGAACATTCTGATTAAAGAATCACAACTGATTTTCAACAAATTGCAACAAAAAAGACTAGAGGACTCTATTTAGAAACTGGTGACAGTTTTACAAATTAGCTCAATAACTTTGCAGGGCAGCAGCTTGATTTTCAAAGTAGTTCCACAAAGCATCAAGTATTTGTAAACTCTGCCTGATACTGGGCAGCTAAGAGGAACAACTGTGTGCTATAATGCTTGAATATTTTTAATTCACCCTCAACTTAATTGCCAAATATTTGTTGTTCAGTAACTTTAGGTATTTTATTAGCTCATCTCCTCCTTTCATGTATTCCTCCAGATGTAATCTTGGGTTATCCATTTGTATTTACAGATGAAGCCTATTTTGCTTAACAGAGGTCATTGATGAATTTCCTGCACAATTGTGAATTGTCTCCAGAAGCCAAAATTGTTTCCTACCATCATCCTGGTATACCATCTATTTTAAGTTTGTACTGGATGCCTTGTTTTAAATGAAGTATTATTATTAAGAGATAAATGAAAATAAGGCTGGATTGGTTTGATATACCTCTGCTTTTTTACGTTCAGATTTTTCCGTGGTCTAGTTTAGTGAAGTAAATGACACAGGTGCACTGTATAGAATTTTCACTTTAACATATAGTTAACTGTGAAAGTCACCCACTGATAAACCACCCCTCCTTCCCAATCCTTTACAAATATTACGTAACTAACATTTCCTGTTCCTTGACAGTGGGCAGAGTGCTCACTGAATACAATGAAGTGTGCTCAGACACAGGGGCTCAGGGAATGTTAGCTTCTCTTTGGATTCTGTATTGGTGCAGCCATACTGGCCACTTCAATAAGTAAACCCCAACTTTGTAGTGGATTACCACAATGAGAGTCTAATTCTCACTTGTGTAACAGTCACTGTTGATATTCGGGGTCAGTGAGTGGCTATCTTGACCCTGGTAATTCAGGGACCTGGGTTCCTGCCAAACATCTGGTGTCAGAATCCAACTGCCTCTTCTGTTGCCTGTGTTTAGATGGCAAATGGGACAGAGAGCTTCTTAAAAGTCTTGGCCTACAGGTGACATACATCACTCTCATGTACATCTTCTAGTGACTACTGGTCACATGGCCACACATGTAAGTTAAAGGACTTAGAAAATGAGGTCCTTGATTGGGCAGCCATATTTCAATTAAATTCCATATTATGAAAAGGGGGCACCTTTTTTGTTTGAAGCAAGCATTCAATATCATTGATTCACAACCTTTTCACATTACTTTAAAATAAGTTTCCAGATGGCTCAATATTTAAGTGTAAAAAAGTAGATAATTATAATCTCAGAAAGAAAAAAGTCTGTCTACTGTGACACAAAATCCCAAACTCGTTAAGAAAAAAAAAAAAAAAAGCATTAGTTGATTCAATCACAAACTCATCCACAGCAACCAGAAAGAAGAGGTTAAGGAAGGGAGTCCTCATGACTCAAACCAAAAGAAAAAGTCAAGAAGAAAATTCTAACTGTCCAAAAATGAAACCAGGGAAACATATGTAGTATGGTAGTTCACCCAAAGAGATGTATGGTTAGTCTGAGCAACAAGTTAAAAAAATAAAATCAAAATAAGGTACTGATGGCATGAATCACTTCTGAAAGACCTGAACACAGAAAAATATACTGGGTGAAAGAAAACAAAGGTGACACAAGTGCAGAGACATACCATGTTCGTGGACTGGAAGAATCAATGCTGTGAAAATGACACCACCACCCAAAGCAATATACCAAATCCAGAAATACATCAAACAAATGAGTAAAGACTTAACTAGGAAAGCAAGGACATTTCAGTATAAAAAGGTCTGTCAACCATCAGTCAGTGCTGAAAAACACATGAAAAAAAAAAATCACAACCTTTTCTAATAAAGCCTGTAAGTAGACAGAAAAAAAGAAACAATTTATATATGATGAATACCATTTGCCATCATTCTAAGTAAAGAAATGTCAGAGCCATATTTATAGCTTTACTCCATTTAAAACCTTTACCTGAATGAAATTGTATGAAATAGAATAGTTCTGTTTTTCTTTAGGTTATCTCACATTTCCAAGTATTTTAACAAGGTTATGTTATGGCATTAAACAGGATGTATTAGCTGCTTTCTATTTTCATTAAGTTATCTTTCTGTTACGTAAGCCCAAATGATAAAGTAACACTGGGTGGAGGAGATCTTGTATCTGCCCTTAGAAGCCAAACTGGGTATCTTTAAAAACTTACTAAGGGAGTGATAAGAATCACTGACCTAAGTCCACCAACAACAACCAATATTTGTCTAACTTAAGCTAAAATGCGTCAACTCCCCCAAAATATTTCTGCATTTGTAACAGTTATAAGTCTTACAAATTAAGAAATAGCTTGTGAACCTGTCTTAAGTAGAGAATCAGTTCTAAATTTTCTCTTTATTTGAAAAGTTTTACTTAAAGCACTCCTTTTGCATTCAAAGGTTTCTTTAGAAAGGGTAAATTTAAAAAAACACAAACAGAATACATGAAGAAAATTTTGGCTGTTTACTCAGACTAGATCTAATATCCATGCTCAAATTCAACCAACTGTATCTAATGCAGCTGATTAAATACTTCAGGTAAAGATGTAATTAAGCATCATCTTATGGCCTGGCCACAGAAAAAAGAAAAATCTAATCTTTCCCCCCAAAACACTCACATGTTACAAACAAAAACATGGTCAAAATATTCTTACAGTTTTCTCTGTGTGTGTGTTTATTTTTATATCAGAAATATTACCTTGGATTATATCATTAAGTATTGGCTGTTTCATTATATTTCTTCTTCAAGATGAAAACAGGCTATATAACAAACTTCTTTTGTGATTCCCACGTTTTCTCACTCTAATTTGTTTTAACATTCTTACTCATTTTCGTAAATTCTAGCCACTCATCCATTGTTCTTTACTGTGTTTTCCACAGTCTCTACTGTGCCTTGTGAGCCTTCCAACTTCATCTTCAGCAATAGTTTCATTTTCTTATCTTATTTCTCTTTCCCCTCAGTCAGCTCACACTGCACTTTCTCAGTAGTCACACTGTCTCTTCCCTGACCTCATACCACTGTTTGTGCTCTCACCAATACATATTTCCATTAAGGGTCTTAAATTCATGGCAAAACGTTTGGTCATTCTTTTCATCTTCTTTACAGCAATATTGTTTTTTGATGAGTATTCTTCACCTGTCCTTTCTTTTTTCATTCCTGTCTCCTTTTTCAATTCTTGAATGGCAGTAGCAGCCTTGAGCTGGATTCTTTTTGCCAAGTCATCACTGAAAGTGATGACGTTTTCCTGGACAAGCTGTCTGCAGGAAGCTAATGCAGAAGGCCATAGTGGATCAGTTCAGCACCAGCAAAATTCTGCTTTGATTCAGGGTTTTACGTGAGAATCAGTCAGCTATTTACTTCTCAGCATCCAGAGGAGATAGAGGGTTTTGACACTTGTAAAAGGCCTCTCCTCCCCTTGTCTATGTGACTCCCTGTTTGGTTTCACGTCCCAACTTCTCAAAATCAAACCAGAGGCAGGGAAACCCCTGCCATTGGCTTGAGAAGCCATCCTGATTTTACAAACAAAGGCTAACAGGTTTTGCACCTCAAGGTGGGCCTCTCAACTTCATGAAGCATCTCCTGCTGGCTCCAAGCTCTGCAGCCATGGCATCGTCCACCTTCTCCCACAGGCGGCCTGCCTGGTCTCTGCTGCTTCAGGCAGCCATTCCCCTGTTTTGTGGCTTAGTAGACTATGGGGTTTGTATTTTAGTTTTTCTCTGTCTTTGTTGTTATTAGCCAATTGCCAGAATGCAGAAGAAAATGCCAACTTAATAGTACCATCTTCAAATCCAAAATCAAATAATTAATATGGTATTTTATATATGATTGAAACTTGAATGTCTCATTGTACTACTGGAAGACAAAGGTGTGCTTTACTTACTATTACACTGTGAGGTAAAACCCTAATTTTCCATAAAATACTAATTTTCATACAGCCATTAACAATTGAGATAATTATTTTTATTTCAAAACCTCTTGTGTGTATTGGTTATAACCTAGGGCAGAAAATTATCTGATGCCAAAATGTAAAAGATTCTTTTCAAGACCCAGGGTTGACTGGGGGAACAAAGTATGAGTGTTCTCTCAATATGCTACAATCTTAGTATTTGTTTTTAAAGCAGAACCTTTTTAGTAATAAAGACAACAAATCATCTGACAATCTGAAAGACCCCAATGACATTTGGGTTTGAAATGAAGACAGTTTGTATTGTGAGCTTCCCTGTTGGCTCAGCGGTAAAGAATCCGCCTGCCAGTGCAGGAGACAAGGGTTTGATCCCTGGGTCAGGAAGATCCCCTGGAGAAGGAACGGCAACAACTCCAATATTCTTGCCTGGGGAATCCCATGCATAGAGGAGCATGATGGGCTACATCCCTGGGGTCTCAAAGAGTCAGAAATGACTTAGAGACTAAGCAACAAGTTTATATTATATGCAGGACCATTCCCTTAGTAAAAATTTAACTCTAGGCAAGTTTATTTACCTGACACTTTCTATTCTCTATTCTTTGCTTATCCAATACCAGGGATGTTCTGTGTAAAATCAAGTTTTACTAATAGCTCATTTTTTAAAGAAGCAAATAATATACCAAAACCAAGTTGAACAGATTTTGAACTAGTAGCGTTTTAAATGATTCTATTTTCATACATAACAGTAAATCTGTCAATGCTAATATGTCAGACAAAAGCGAAGTAATGCCTGATTTAATTTATTAAGTTTAGAGGCACCATGAGATCATATTGATAGAAACGAAGAAGAGCCTTTCCTCTGTTGTTGTTTAGTCACTAAGTCCTGCCCGACTCTTTGTGACCTCATGGACTGTAGCCCGTCAGGCTCCTCTGTCCTCCACTGTCTCTCGGAGTTTGCTCAGACTCATGTCCAAAGCTCTTCCTTGCAGAATTCTAAGTAAGAAATGTAAATGGAAAGATGGAATTTGAAAAACCACAGTTCAACAACCACCAGGGTTTTGGGATGACAGCAGACAGGAAGAGACATGGTGCACTTCATCTAAGTAACCGCGTCCCATCACCACCAACGGCACCAATACGCACCACGCTCTGAGAAGCACTGCTGAGGAATTCCTGCCCCAAATGCACAGCCTGAATCTAACCATGAGGACACATGGACAGCTGCAATGGAAGGATATTCTACAGAACAACTGGCCTGCATGTGCTCTTCAAAAATGCCAAGGCCATGAAGAGACAGAGAAAGAATGAAGAACTGTTCAGATTAAAAGAGACTAAGGAAAAATGACAGCAAAATTCAGTGTAGGATCCTGGACTGGACTCTGGACCAGAAACAATTCTTTTCTTTGGTATATAAGATATTAGTGGAACAACTGATAAAATCTATCTGGGAGAACTGTATCCATGCTCATCAAGGAAATATACAATAAAGTCCTTAGAGTTAAAGACATTGAAGATACTGAATGCAATTTTCTCTCAAACAATTCAAAAAAGGCAGGAATACTGTGTATGTGTATGTGGAGAGAATGCTAAAGCATATGTGATAAATGTGAACATTTTGGGAATCTGATTAAGACACTTTCCCTAATAGTAATACAAGATCAGATCTTTACTACATTCTACTCATCAGATCATGAAATTTTAGAGCTGGAAGAAAAATATATTCTCACCCAAATTACTCCCAACTTACAGATGAGGACAAGGAAGTTAATGACTTGCTCAAGGTGACAACATTAAAGGCAGAGCTGAGACGATCACACTGCTCTGACTCAGCTCTTTCTACCACTGCAATTTCTCTCTTGTAACTTTACATTGTCAACTACTCCCTAAACATGTGATACCAAATTGTCTAGCTCTGTCTTCTCATATACTCTAATAAACTGGTGTGGTAAACCACTTTCAGGCAATCTAAACTTCAATTTTTAAAAGGCATTTATGTGCACAGTCTTTAATAACTAATATCAATAAATATGTTGCCAGAATACATATCAGATACTATATGAAATGCTAAAACTACAAAATCAACACACTCGGGTGACACTGCTAGGTCCCTTGTGACAGACACCAAGCCTGTGTTATTGATCACCACACCCATCTCTTAGGACAGTGCCCCACTGCTTCCATGTCTGTCAAAATCTTATTTGTCTTTCAAGTGTTACCTTCGGTAGTCATTCAGTTTCCGAAGACTTTGTAGATCTCACCAAGCAAAAATACAACTTCCTTTGCTGTTGTCTCCTGGTCCTATGTTAACACTGAAGATATTATGGTTATCTGTATACACATTCCTGTGCTGTGGGATGTCTTTTATTTGGCAGCATACAAACACTTTGGAAACTGAATGACTACCAAAGGTAACACTTGAAAGACAAGTAAAATTTTGACAGACACGGAAGCAGTGGGGTAGTGAGAGGATGGGTAGGAGGACTTAGATAAAACATCCTGAAGGCAAGAAAATATTTGACATTTCTACTAAATGTTTAAACATGGACTTACCTATTGTTGCTACAAGTTCTGGATCAAAAGTATCATCTGTGAACCTCAAGAGCAGGCTAAAACAGATGTCAAAAAGGCAGATTAGTAATTTTGACTTTTCTTTCTAAACATTTGATAAGTCTTCCTGATTGTTGTATTTTGTCACAAGTTAGATACAATTCAAGAAGGGCTAATGTAGTCAGCTTCTAGAAATATGGCCTCACTGCAGGTATATTCAGAGGAATGAAGTTATTGGAAAAGTAATTAAAGAATCCCCAAAGCAAAGTAGTTTACTACCGAATATATTTCCCATGCTCCATTTCCCAAGTGTGAAAAGCAGGTTTTTTTGGTGGTTTTTTTTTTAGTATAACTGTACTGGTATGCCCTTCTGAGAAAATGATATTAGCAAATATGTAATGCTTTAACTGACATGGACAAAAGGGGGAAAGGAAGTCTCTTGGAAAGCAACAAATTAATTTTTTAAGAAATCTAATGTGTCATCCACTCCGAATTCAGGTCAAAACAGAAAGGTGTGAAGTTGAGCATTTTGAAACAAGTAATCTGACTATTACTGAAGTGCAAAGAAGAGATACAATAAAAAGTGAAGGCTGAAGGACACATGCTGGCCAGAGTAGGTATCCCCTGGCAATGCTAAGTAAGGTGCATGAAATCTAGTCAGCAATATGCAGCTACCAAAGGCTGCCAAAGAAAGGAATGGCAGGAACTGCTCTATATATTGAAAAGTTAATGCCAGAAAAAAAAAAAATCTAAGAAAATCAACAGAAAACAACTGCCAAGATCATAATAAGGGATAATGAAGGACTACACCTAGGAAATGGTAAAGAAGGGAAGGAAAGCATGAAATGAAAGGAAAAGATAATCACAAAGTATTTCAAGATTTTGTCTTCCAGAATTATTTTATTTAATATAAGACATAAATGTCAGTTATTAGAAGCTCTTCAAAAAGTTTTCATTAAAGCTCTTTAGATTTATGAAATTAATAAATCTCCCCTCACATTATCTCCTAAGTAGGATGAGATCATTCTATTGACTTATTTGCATTAATAAAATCAAGACAATAACTATCTCATGTCTGAATTGCAGGGGACAAAAAATGTATGACTATTTCTATAGACTGTAATTACTGCTGCTAAAGATATTTTTGTCCACAGGGCATATTGCAAAACATAATGGCCTCTTGGTACTTTCCAAACCCAGTGTCATTAATTCTATTTGAAGGACTAACTCTCCCTTTCCCAGTTTTGCTTTCTGGTGATCACAAAACCAGCACGACAAAAGCAAAGTAAAACAAAAGAATCAAATTGGAGATTTTTCTTTTTCTTTTTTGTTTTTTTGGAGATTTTTCTACTTAACATTGAACTATAACTAATTTTATTTAACTCCAACATGAATTAGGTGACAGCACTAATAAGAATCTTAAAAGACTACTCATAAAAATTTTCTTCTCTCCCAACATTAAGCTTCAAATTAGGAAAGCCCCAAAATTTCAATTACTCTTAATTTAAGAATAGAAAAGTTGTATACTTATACTCAAGTCACCAAAGAAAATATTAAAAAAATATAGACCCTTACTGAGCAGGAGTAGTAATGATACCATAACAATAACATAAATGGTAGCAACAGTATGGGCTCTTATTTATTGAACTTTGACAACAAGCCAGATACTGAGCCAGGGGGTTTTCTTACATAATTACTAATCCTTAAAACATCACTTGTCATTAATGGTATTTTGTCAGGAAAGGCAAGAATGTAAAACAACAAATTTTAATACAGGCACTGAGGATAAGGCAGCAGATTTTAGCCATGGGTAACTGTCAGATGAAAATGTATTCTAAATTCTACGTGTGCATTTTTCTAGGTAGGGAGTCTAAACTTCTCTATTAGATTTTGAAAGGAATTCACAACCCAAAAATGATTAAGCAATACTGTTCTAAAGGATGTATGGTTAAGCCTTCTTTTTCAACGTTTAAGGAGCAAAATACTGAGCTGTAGATGGAAGGAGTAACTCCTGCCATTTCACTTGGAAGAGACTAAATGTATAATTAATCGTGCAATTATAACTAAGGTGCATTTCTCAGTTTACAAATGACACTGGTCAAAAAGGACAGGGATGTAAGAGGCACAGGAGGGACAGCAAATTAAACAATAGCAGGTCTCTATAATCCCTTCTCGGAGGAGGCAATGGCAACCCACTCCAGTACTCTTGCCTGGAAAATCCCATGGACGGAGGAGCCTGGTAGGCTGCAATCCATGGAGTCGCGAAGAGTCGGACATGACTGAGTGACTTCACTTTCATTTTTCACCTTCATACATCGGAGAAGGAAATGGCAACCCACTCCAGTGTTCTTGCCTGGAGAATCCCAGGGACGGGGGAGCCCTGTGGGCTGCCGTCTGTGGGGTCGCACAGAGTCGGACACAACTGAAGCGACTTAGCAGACATAGCAGCATAATCCCTTCCAGTTCTGAAACACCTTGCTGCTTCTTTACTTCACCACAGTTAGCCATGGTTTCAAAGAATATCACACATTTAACACAAGATAGGTCTGAGAGATTTCTACTCCAACCTCACTTTTCAAACAAAGAGATGAGGCCTAGTGTCTGAGTGTCACACACAAGGTCACAGAAGTGGCAGCACCAGTTTCAATATTCTGATCTCCTGGCTGCTCTCACACATGTTCATTAACTCTAAGTATAAAATAAACTGGAAAAATAACCCAGTAGTTTGAATGAGTTAAGATCATTCAAACACAAATTTGTTGTGCAATGATTTCTCAACAACACACGTTATACCTCACTTTCATTAACTCTAGATTTACAGAGAAATAGAAACTATTGGTTAGAACAATCCTGTAAGATTATATCCGTGTCAAATGTTTTTGAACTAACTCACCTTAAACAGCATGCTACATGCTAAATCGCCTGAGTCATGTCCAACTCTTTTGCAACCCTATGGGCTGTAGCCCACCAGGCTCCTCTGTCCATGGAATTCTTCAGGCAAGAATACTGGAGTGGATTACCATTTCCTACTCCAGGGGATCTTCCCAACCAAGGGATTGAACCCAAGTCTCCTGCATTCCCTGTATTGGCAGGCAGATTCTTTACCACTGTGCCATCTAGGAAGCCCATTTAAATTGATAAATGTCTCTGAAATTTTTTATTTTCTTTTCCTCTAAAGGTTTTGTATATCCCTAGTCTGATTTATTCATGGACAATTGACTTTGTTTGATGCTATTGTAAATCATAATTTTAAGAATTTGCTACTTTACAAAAATACAATTGAAATTTGTATACTGCTTTTATGTAGAGCTACCTTGCTAAACTCTGTTACTGACTCTAATATTGTATTTCTGAATTACATTGTTTCATGTAAAAACACAACCATCATATGTGAATTAGGCCAGTTTTATTTCTTCCTTTCCACTCATCAAACTTTTGTGCCTTTCTCTTGCTGTAACACTCTGCCAAGGAACACTACTAAAATGCTGAATTGAAAAAGTAGTAATGAACACCCTTGTCTTTTCTTGAACTCAAAGGGCAACTTTCAATAACTCATCATTATATCTGAGGTAGTATTTGTATTTATTCTTGGAAGGTTCTTGGGTTGTCTACAAATAATTTTCCTTCTATTCACAACTGCTGGGAATTTTTAATCATACACGGAAATGAATTTTATCAGATACATTTTTCTGGATATGTTGAGGTGATTATAGGATTCATTTGAAAATTAATTCCACTTATTGGTTTTCTAATGTTAAATCTGCATCTTTGGGCTTCCCTGGTGGTTCAGTGGGAAAGAATCCACTTGCCAATACAGAAGGCATGGGTTTGACCCCTAGTCTGGGAAGATTCCACATACTGTGGAGCAACTAAGCCCATGTGCCACAACTATTGAGCCTGTGCTCTAGAGCCCGGGAACCACAACTACTAAACCCAGGAGCCACAGCTACTGAAACCCCTGCGTCCTAGAGTGCATGCTCTGCAACAAGAGAAGCCACAGCAGTGAGAAGTCCGTGTACTGCAAGAAGAGGAGCCTCTGCTCGCCGCAGCTAGAGAAAGCCTGTGTGCAGCAATGAAGACCCAGGATAGCCAAAAATAAATACATAAATAATTCTAAAAAATATCTTCATCCTTTATATAAACCCTTCTTGGCGATGATGGATGATCCTTTTTACATGTTACTCACTTTGATTTGCATGTGAGTTTCCTTTCCTGTGTTGCCCGTGTCAGACTTTAGTATCAAAGTTAAGCTACTCTCACAAAGTAAGTCTTCCCTCTTCTTACTCCTATTATCTCTTACTATCTGGAAGAGTCTGTGCAGTATTTCCTTGAAGGTGACTTTAGTTGTAACCCATTATATTAATGCACCAGTGGGTTGTCATGACAGCTTGGAATCCCAAGGAGCCTTATCCACAGATCAAGTCTTCACAGTCCTGTCAACTCTATCCCATGGGCTTTCGCTGAATACACACTGGTGCTGAGCCAAGGCCTGGGAGCAGGCAAGGAGAGCTGAGAGAAACTTCTGGAGGTTTCATTCAGTGCAGGGCACTGGCTGGCAGCTTCCTATGGCTAGGGGATGTCAGAGTGCTGACACCAGTCCCTTACTGAGAGCACTGCATAAGCTTCCAAAGCCTGAGGGTAGGCTGCAGAGAGACCTCCTAAGGCCCTGATTGGGAATCATAGATGAAAAGCAAAGAGAACTTTCCATGGGCCCCCAAAGCTAGCAGCTAACCTATAGAGCAAAGAGAGATCTCCCATGATTTAGCAAGCTGGGTGACTTGGCTACAGAACAAGAAAACTGTAGGGTCCCATGCCCTGCTGAAGGGAAAGTGCTAGCTCTTCTTTCTAAACATTTGAAGCTAGTAACCTGAATCTAGCAAACCTGAAACAAAGTCCATACTCAGTTCAACTCCAGATTAGACAGTAGCACAGATGGTAAAGAATCTGCCTGCAATGCAAGAGACCTGGGTTCAATCCCTGAGTCAGGAAGATTCCCTGGAGAAGGGAATGGCAACCCGTTCAAGTATTCTTGCCTGGAGAATTCCATGGATAGAAGAGCCTGGCAGTTTATAGTCCATGGGATCACAAAGAGTCAGACACAACTGAGTGACTAACTCACACACAAGTTAGAGGAATTCAGGCCCCTAACCTTAGAGCCATGTTGAATAATTGAAACACACTTTTCTGGAAACAAATATTATTAACATCCCTCTCCATTTATCTTTTATGTACAATGTCTTGTCTAATATCAAAAGTTAAGACACATTCAAAGAAGTAAGAAAATATGAGCTAGGGTTGAAAAAAGAAATGGTCAATAAAAGCAAACCCAGAGATGGCCTAGATGTTGGGCTTATCAGACAGGGACTTTACATAACTATAATAAATAATAAATGTTAAGGGCTCTAGTGGGTAGAAAATGGACATTGCACAAGTAGATGGGCAAAATCCACAGAGAACTGGAGGTTTTAGAAATGTTAAAAAATATATAACAGATATGAACTTAGCTGTCTGGACACAGCAGTGAGGAAAAATGTTAGTGAAGCCTGTAGACAAGTCCATTGAAATGATTCAAAATTAAATAGAGGGAGGGAAGGAGGTTTAAAAGCCATGGAATCTGAGTTCGGCAAGACAATAGCAACAGTAGCCGAACACTATACACGTAATTAAAATCCAAGGAGAAGAGAGGGGAGCACAGGAAAAATTTGAAGAAATAATGGTTGAGAAATCTCTTCAGTTGATTAGTGATACCAACCCACAGAGTCAAGAATCTTAGTGGACTCTGAGCAGAATAAACACAAAGAAAACAGCTGGGGTGGGACTGTTGGACAGTCATGTCCAACTCTTGTGGCCTCATGGACTGTAGCCCACCAGGCTCCTCTGTCCATGGAGTTTTCCAAGCAAGAATACTGGAGCAGGTTGCCATTTCCTACTCCAGGGGATCTTCCTGACCCAGGGATTGAACCTGAATCCCTTGCGTCTCCTGCAGGCAGATTCTTTACTGCTGATGCCACCTGGGAAACCCTGACATATGAGAGTCAAACTGTGCTAAAAAGCAAAGACCAAGAACAGATCTTGGCCACCAGTCCTTTGCCCTAAGGGAACCAGAGCTGTTCCCTCTCAGAGTGCAGGCTCTCCAGCTGCAACAAAGGATTGGCCCTTGTCTCCAGCTCTCTGGTGACCTTGGGAAGGTGGCATAGTGGTAAAGAATCTGCCAGAAGCAGAAAACGTGGGTTCAATCCCTGGGTTTGGAAGATCCTCTGGAATCGAAAGTGGCAACATACTCCAGTATCCTTGCCTGGAAAATTCCATGGACAGAGGAGCCTGGCCGGCTACATTCCACAGGGGTCACAAAGAGTCAGGGCTTTGTTGACTTTGCACAGCCCCTAGAGATGTTATCCTTGGGGCTCTTTCTTTCTTTCCTCTTGACTATATTCTTTAAAAAATCATTTTATATTGAAACAGATTACTACCTGCCTGCACTGTGGCAGAAGTTTTACCTTTTGGGTAGATCTGGAAAGAAAGGAGCGGCTGGTGGGGCTGGGAGCGGGTCAGTGGGAAAGCTCTGTCCAGCTCACAACAGAGCTCATAAGCAGAAGTCAGTGGCTGAAGGCTTCTTTGGTGTTTTAGTCCAAGAGAGTTCCTTGTTCTGGGCAGGCAGCTGAGGTGAATCGATGCCTTTTGCTTTATTGCTGTTACCGCTGCTGCTTTAGTTTAGAATTCACAGCACAGAGAGCCCCAGAGTGTGTCCCTCAGCCCACCCCAAGGGACTCAATAGTGCACTTGTCTTTCAGTGCTGCAAACAGCATTTTCTTTCCCCCTGAGTTTCCAGCACTGTTTCCAGTTGCTGGCCTTTTATGTATCTTCTCAGGTGTTTTAATGAAAAAGTTAGAGAGGTTACACAGGGAAGTCTAGTTTTCTTGACAACTTTTTATTACTTAAATTCATATATGTAGAAAAGTTGAAAGAATTTTACAGGAAATATCCATACACCTTCCACCTAGATTCAATACCTAAAGTATTGATTTTGCTTATTAATGGCAAATTTTAATTTTGAGATGCATAAAAAATAGTTTAATTTAAGCAGGTTGTTATTAAACACATTCTTAGGACTTATGAGCATTAAATATGCTTTATAATATTAATAATAAAAATATTTAACCAGAAGAAAACTGGAGTATAAATAATTTTTCTATAAATGATATGTCAGCATTACATTTATAAATGGAGAATTGAAGCAATCATTTTAACAATTCATGTTTTATAAAATTTTAATGGGACTTACTGGGATAATTTTTTACAATGATCCACCTCATTCTATAGATTAAAATTGGCTGAATGATGGGAAAGGAGAAATAAATGACCTTGATGTTGATTTGGGCCTATGTTTCTTAAGTAAAAATTTACCTAAACTATAAATCAATTTGGGCTTTCCTGGTGGCTCAGGCAGTAAAGAATCCTCTTCCAATGTGGGAGACCTGGGTTCAGTCCTTGGATTGGCACTATCTCCTGGAGGAGGGCATCGCAACCCACTCCAGTATTCTTGCCTGGAGAATCCCCATGAATAGAGGAGTCTGATGGGCTACAGTCCATGGGGTCACAAACAGTTGGACTTGACTTAGAGACTAAGCACAGCACATAAATAAATTTAGAGCTCAAGACATCTCCTTTTATACCTAATTTCTTTTAAAGGATATTATTTATATTATTATGTTATACAGTCATATGGGCTTCCCTGATGACTCAGATGGTAAAGAGTCTGCCTGCAATAGTTTCTCACCAGAGGATGAGAACAAGAATGAGAAGATTCTTCTTGGCTTTGTAATTCATCACGCTCCAACATGCTCCCAATTTGGGAGAAACCAACATCAGCCATTGGGCTGACTTCTTGAAAAGCTGAAGGATGATGGCCTCAAAGTCATTTACAAGGAGCACTTCAACTCCAATCTCCTTTAAAAGGCTATGATTTTATACCAAAGCTTAGTTGTAATATTCCTCCACTTTACATTTTTCTTCTCACAATACAGCATTTTAAACAGCCCAACGAAGGGACCCTAAAGCAGTCCTAGGTCTTATGTAACAATTCCCAGCATATCATTATTTTTTAAATTGCTTTTCCCTGGCACACATTACAAAGTTTTCCTGCAGATCAAAACCAAAGGCTTGGACCGAGCCCATGTTTGTTTCAACTTGAATCACCACCCACCAGGGTCTGAGTCAGGCTGGTGTCCAAAGGGAAAATACTGCCTAAGTGTATTACTGCCTCTGGATCTGTCCCCTTGCTCAGGAGCACAGAAGCGGATCAACTGGGAGAGGCCACAAGGCAAATTTGCCTGGAGATGAATTCTGGGAGGCAGCAGGGTTGAGAGTAGCCCAGCCACTTGGTGGGGAGTAAATAGCAATGACTTCTGAGTGGAACCATTTAAGAAAGAGCAAGGTTGCTCATGATTCCTAAGTCAGGGCTTGCTGAAGCATTGTTCTAAGCTAGAAAGGCTTTCAAGGCAAGCCTTTTCCTTTTGGAGAACTTTGAGACCTGAAAACCAGCCACCTTTGGTTATTATAAAACTTCAAAATGTATATAACATTTTAAAACAAAGACTCATATTCAAGAATTCACTTAAAATAAAAAGCAACTAGAATTGATCTGTTCTTTGCTTCTAGAGGTCCTTTTTGATTCTAGATTTTACATCTTCTAAAAGTAGAATCCTTTTCCAATATAACTTTCAGGAAAAGGAAAGGTGGTTTTTATTCGCTAATTGTGGCTCTTTCCTTTTTCCCATTGACCAGATTCTGCCAGGTGAGTAAACTGCCAGTTGGCTGAGTCCAGCTGTCAAGTATCTTTAACTCTCTAAGCCTCTAGGACATTGCTCACCAAGGACAGGCATTAATTCCTCTCTGTCAAAGGGTCTAGCAATGTGCTGGGTCTCCCGAGAAGCTGGTGAGGAGGAGGTATTCCATGCTTTATTTGGGGTTAGTCAAGAGCCCGGAAGCCTGGGAGACCATACCGGCTGCTCTAGGAGGTCTCATGGCTGTGACTGGAGAGCGTCATTTCCAGCTGCCCCACTGAGTGGCTGGGTAGATTGGGACACGTTACTTCATCTCTAAGGCCTATTTCCTCATCCTTAAAATGGGGCTAGTGGTAACAACCACATCAATGTGCTGTTTGTATTTTATAATTTATTTTTATTTTTGGCTCTGCTGGGTCTTCATTGCTATGCAGGCTTTCCTTTAGTTGCAACAAGCAGGGGCTGCCCTTCAGTTGCAGCGCTGAGGCTTTTCACTGCAGTGGCTTCTCTTTCGGAGCACGGGCTCCGTAAGAGCCTGGGGAGCGTGGGCTGCAGTAGTCGCAGCTCCCGGGTTCTGGAGCACAGGCTCATGGTTGTGGTGCCTGGGTTTAGGTGCTCCTCCTCATGTGCGATCTTCCCGGACCAGAGACTGAACCTGTGTCTCCTGCATTGGCAGGCAGATTCTTTACCACTGAGCCAGCAGGGAAGCCCCAGTGAGCTGTTTTTCAGATTAATTAAAATAGAAAGAGCACAAAGTAAATGTTAAACCTATGTCAGCCATTACTCTCAGACGTCTGAATGTGTGTTTGGCGCATGTAACTGTACTACGACCAAAGGCCATTTGTGCCAGTAGAACTGCATTGTCAGCTCTAGTCAGATAGAAACTTCTTTCACGATTGTGAAAAGATCACTAAGAGGAAACAGCGAACTGACCGCTGAGGCATGGGAAGAGCCGGAATCTCTGGGGCATTTGCCCCCACCCTCCCTTGCAGCTCTCGCTACCAGTGAGAGTTACCTTGTTTGGACCAAGAGAAAGCACTCCTGGGAGCCTCTTAGAGCTGGGGTCCCCAACCTCTGGGATTTAATGCCTGATGATCTCAAGTGGAGCTGATATAATAATAATAGAAAGAAAGTGCACAATAAATGTAGTGCGCTTGAATCATCCCGAAACCATCCACCCCTCCATCCACAGAAAAACTGTCTTCTATAAAACTGGTCCCTGGTGCCAAAAAGTCTGGGGACCGTTGCTCTATGGAGCAGGCTTTGTGCATGCGTGTGTGTGTGTGTGTGTGTGTGTGTGTGTGTTTATAGTTCTTCAACAAATACACTAAGTTCTGCTTTAGGGATACATCTTGGATCCACAAAGAAAACCCTGTAGAAAAAAACATTATGCAAAAAACATTGAGACCTCATTAATGCTCAAGTACTTTTGCTGCCTATATTTACAGACAGACCCTTGAAAGGACCCCAAAAGGTAGCTCAAATGGTCACTACATGATCATGCTTTTAATTTCACTAGTGTCCACATGGTTACAGTTTCGTTTCAGATAAGTTCACATTAAATAAAATTACAAAATGCAATTTCTCCCCCCAAGGAATGATTTTATTGCTTTAGCATCCATTTTGCTAAGTATCTTTTCAAAGTAGAGGTGTGTATACCTGGTAATAGAAAATAAAATTAATAAATATTAGGAAATGTACGTCACTGAAAGATATTCAGATTCTCTCATATCTTCTACTTTCCAAGTGAAATGTAGTTAGTTTTTGCTTCTATTGCCAGAGAAACACAGAAGAACTCTTTCTTTCATTCCCATTTGAGAACAAAAAATCTGATTTATTTTTCTGTGTCCAATAGCAGACAGTTGTTTAACTTGTCCCTTGTTAATGAATATGTCTATTAAAGGAAACAGTTTAATCCCATTTCACAGGTGAAGACTAGAGAGAAGTACAGGGAAATGAAGTAATTCACCTAATCTCATGCATGTAGAAAGTGGAAAAGGTAGAATTCTGATCCAAAGCCTATCTCCTTTACTACTTCCATTGTCTTGCTGCCAACAAATGGAACTATAGTAATACTTATCTACTGTATTAAGTAAGGAGTCAGAGGCTTCCCTGGTGAAGAATCTGCCTCAAATGCAGGAGACCTGGATTTGTTCCCTGGGTGGGGAAGATCACCTGGAGAAGGGAATGGCTCCACACTCCAGTATCCTTGCCTGGAGAATCCCATGGGCAGAGGATCCTGGTGGGCTATAGTCCATGGGGTCGCAGAGTTGGATGTGACTGAGCAACTAACATTTAACTTCGCTTTTTTGAGGAAGGTTACAGAGTATACATACTGCAGGTTTAGAAGTGTTCATAATATGTTATTTCCTCAACTTAGGTCATGGATTCACAGGGATTTATTTTTATGTTTCCTAATTTACATCAATGTCACTTATGAACTTTTATATGTATCATCTACTACACAATTAAAAATTGTAATTGCATAATTCCTGTTAAAAATCCCAGTACTAGTATAAAGTTGTGTGGGTAAAATTTAAAGACTAATTTTTTAGATTGCTTTAAAATTTCTGACTTATTCCTACATGGCTGGGGAAAGGAGAGATTGGAAAGGTGATTTAGCAAAACGTGGAGAGCAAATCTTGAGTCTGGTCACACACTGACCCATAAGACAACTGGTCCTCCAGGATCCACTTTTCTTGGAACTACTCTTTCTCCAGTAATTCATGGTTGTGGTGGGAGATGAATGATCCCACTTCCTGGATACCACTGTTTGGAGCCAAGAGCGCTCCCTTGAGACAAGATGCTGTAACTCTGGTACTTCATTTCCTGGCCTGAGTTGACCTGTCTGTAAGCAGGCACGTGATTGAGGCTAAGCCAGTCAGTGTCCTTTATCTAGAATTTTATGACCAGAATTGGAATACTGTTAAGATTCGAACTCAGATATGGTAGTAGAGTTTTGGAGAAAAATTCATTTGTATTCAAAAAGAAGGAATGCAAGGCAGACCAAAAAAAAAGACAAGCCACTGGGAATCTTGATGGCCTTCAAGGCTTGGTTCCAGAAGTTCCCAAGGCCCACCTACACCCAAGACCTTCCAAACATAAGTTGTTTTGTAAGAGTATACAGTGTGCATTTAATAAAGTACCTTTTTAAGGGACTTAAAAAAAAAATTTTTTTTAACCTAACAGAGTTCTAATTTCTTTATGTTAATTAATCAGCAGGTGGTACTGCAAAGGTATAAGAAGACAATTATCCAGATAAAAAGGACTTTCTCTGCTAGTCACTGAGAGTTCAAGAGGTTATAGACTCACAACAACAATTTCTACTGAACAGCCAAAAGAAAACACAAATAGCAAACCAAGAAGTGTACGTGTGTGTGTGTGTGCACGTGTGCATACACACATAAACATGGTTAGTCGCATCTGACTTGACTCTTTGTGACCTCATGGTCTGTAGTCCACCAGGTTCCTTTCTCCATGGGATTCTCCAGGCAGGAATACTGGTGTGGGTTGCCATTTCCTCCTTCAGGGGATCTTCCCATCTCAGGGATGGAACTCTGGCATCTGCTGGATCTGCAGGCAGATTCTTTACCACTGAGCCACCTTGAAAGCTATTAGTCATGTCAAAAAACAGACAAAAGAAAAATCACCAGAGTTGCAGAATTTCTTTTGCAAAAAAGAGGATAAAAAAAAAATCAAGAGGCAAAGTAGAAATAACAGCTCCCAATCAACATGAATAAACCATTTAAATTCTGTGCAAATGCATCAGTTTGGTGTAAAATAAAAGGTGTGGACCAGATAACTGCCTGCCTCCTTACTAGCTCTAAAATTCTTTAGCTCTGATGTTAAAAACATCAATGTAATTTATAACATTTTTTAAATCCTCAAAATATGACAAAGATTAAAAATGGAGGTTTAGCTAACTTAGTACCGATGATAGAATTGGACCAACTGGTTCAGAATCTGCTTTATAAGCTAGTTATCAAGTTTGCACTGATGAAAAATTGTCACTAGCTCTCAGAGGTGATTTGTGAAGTATCAGATATATCCCAGGCTCTGTAGATGCTAAAAATACATAGAAATGTTTTATAAGGACACAAGAATGCAAATTCCAATCTCCATCATTTTATTTCTCTATGGTTTTTAATTTGAAATTACTACTCAAGATCCAGCTCATATTTATTTTGTTTTAAAGTCTAGTTTATTTTTCCTTTCACACCAGTGGTCCACTTTATCATGAATATTTTATCTATTGTGATTTACTACAATAAGTATATATAGAGTAATGATTACAAAATATTTTTGACAAGTATGGAAAATAGTAGTTAATGTTTTCCATCTGCTTGCTGTATGCTATGTCATGAAAAGAACCATTGATCCTATAGAATCAGGAAACACCTATGCAAGTACATGACAGAAATACAAATACTTAATGAATTAATTTTAATCACTTGCACATTTTTGTAAATGTTACCACATGTTGTTTAAATTACCCATTATCAAAACTAGTGCCCAAATGCTATCACTTCCCAGAGCTTCACTCTGGAAAGTTTTAAACCTTGTAATTTAAATTTATTTGTGGAAAATGAGCTGTCATTTCTTTCTAGATATCTGATCTCTAAGCTTTAAGTTCAAGTTCTGAAATCTTCCTTCTAAGAGCTTTCATGGAGCTGTCACAAAGGATTTTGTTTGATAGACTTAAATTCTCCAAAAAAAGTCAAAACTGAAAACTCTATCTAACGATCTCAAATTCAAACTACAGATTGCAAAGGGGAATGCAGAATGTGTCACAGTTTTGATCTGCAGGCTTGAAAGGCACTGCAGAAAGTCCATGTTCTAGGAAGTCAGGTGATGCTAGTGGTAAAGAATCCACCTGTCAATGCAGAAGACACAATAGACTCAGGTTTGATCCCTGGGTCAGAGAGATTCCCCTGGAGAAAGAAATGGCAACCCACTCCAGTATTCTTGCCTGGGAAATGCCATAGACAGAGGAGCATGGTGAGATACTCTTCTCTTTCACCCTCATCAAGAGGCTCTAGTCCTCACTTTCTGCCATTAGAGTGGGATCATTTTCTACATTCACCTTTATGGCAGAATATGAAGCAGAATTAAAGAGCCTCTTGATGAAAGTGAAGGAGGAGAGCGAAAAATTTGGCTTAAAACTCAACATTCAAAAAACTAACATCATGGCATCCGGTCCCATCACTTCATGGCAAATAGATACTCAAACAATGGAGACAGTGAGAGACTTTATTTTCTTGGGCTCCCAAAATCACTGCAGATGGTGACTGCATCCATGAAATTAAAAGACACTTGCTCCTTGGAAGAAAGCTATGATCAACCTAGACAACATATTAAAAAAACAAAGACATTACTTTTCCAACAAAGGTCCATCTAGTCAAAGCTATGGTTTTTCCAGTAGTCATGTATGAATGCAAGAGTTGGACCATAAAGAAAGTTGAGTGTCAGAGAACTGATGCTTTTGAACTGTGGTGTTGGAGAAGACTCTTCAGAGTCCCTTGGACTGCAATGAGATCAAACCAGTCAATCCTAAAGGAAATCAGTCCTGAATATTCATTGGAAGGACTGCTGCTGAAGCTGAAGCTCCAACACTTTAATAGCCACTTTATGAGAAGCACTAGGTCATTAGAAAAGACCCTGATGCTGGGAAAGGTTGAAGGCAGATGGAGAAGGGGCAATAGAGGATGAGATGGTTGGAAGGGATTACCGATTTCATGGACATGAGTTTGAGCAAGCTCCAGAAGATGGTGAAGAACAGGGAAGCCTAGAGTGTTGCAGCTGCAAAGAGTCAGATACAACTGAGTGACTAAACAACTACAAATCTGCATGTCTGAGATTGTTGATATTTCTTACAGAAATCTTGATTCCAGCTTGTGGTTCATCCAGCCTGGCATTTCAGATGACATACTCTGCACATAAGTTAAATAAACAATTTAACAATATGTAGCCTTGCATTACTCCTTTCCCAATTTCCAATCAGTCTGTTGTTGCATGTTTGATTCTAACTATTGCTTCTTGACCTGCATACATGTTTCTCAGGAGACAGAGAATTTATAATAACTTTATGATAAATATAATAATTTGCTAATTAATCAGTTCAGTCACTCAGTCGTGTCCAACTTTTTGTGACCCCATGGACTGGCAGCATGCCAGGCCTCCTTGTCCATCCCAAACTCCCGAAGTTTACCCAAACTCATGTCCATTGAGTCGGTGATACCATCCAAACATCTCATCCTCTATCATCTCCTTCTCCTCCTGCCTTTAGTCTTTCCCAGCATCAGGGTCTTTTTCCAATGAGTCAGTTCTTCACATCAGGTGGCCAAAGTATTCGAGTTTCAGCTACAACATCAGTCCTTCCAATGAACATTCCGGACTGATCTCTTTTAGGATGGACTGGTTGGATCTCCTTGCAGTCCAAGGGACTCTCAAGAGTCTTCTCCAACACCACAGTTCAAAAGCATCAATTCTTCAGCACTCAACTTTCTTTATAGTCCAACTCTTACATCCACACATGACTACTGGAAAAACCATAGCCTTGACTAGATGGACCTTTATTGGCAAAGTATCGTCTCTGCTTTTTAATATGCTGTCTAGATTGATCATAACTTTTCTTCCAAGGAGCAAGCATCTTTTAATTTCATAGTTTCAATAGTGAAGAAGAAAAGTTAAAGAGTCCAAAAGGGAAACCAGGAAAAGCTATAAGATGACAATTCACCCAAAGAGGAAATAATGGTGAGTCTAAGCAACAAATTTAAAACAGTAAAATCAAATTGAGATACCAATGACACAAATCAAACACTTTAATGACATTCTGGGATAGTCTTGACAAAAAACTTCATGCACTGTTTATGAGGGTGTAAATTGATACAACTTCAATGAGCGAGTGAGTGAAGTTGCTCAGTCCTGTCTGACTCTTTGTGCCGCTATGGACTGTAGCCTGCCAGGCTTCTCTGTCCATGGGATTTTCCAGGCAAGGATACTGGAGTGGGTTTGCATTTCCTTCTTCAGGGTATCTTCCCCATCCAGGAATCAAACCCGCTTCTCCTGTGTCTCCTGCATTGCAAACAGATTCCTTACCTGCTGAGCCACTGGGGAAGCCCAAATTCTATGGATTTTATCAATAACTAAGAAAATGAAAATGGGATATCCTTTGGTCCAGTATATCCCCTTCTACAAAATCATCTCACAGATACAGTTCTTGTGCTTTAAGAAAAAGACATTTGTTCACTTGCTGCTGCTGCTGCTGCTAAGTCACTTCAGTCATGTCTGACTCTGTGAGACCCCATAGACGGCAGCCCACCAGGCTTCCCTGTCCCTGGGATTCTCCAGGCAAGAATACTGGAGTGGGTTGCCATTTCCTTCTCCAATGCATGAAAGTGAAAAGTGAAAGTGAAGTCGCTCAGTCATGTCCAACTCTTAGTGACCCCATGGACTGCAGCCTACCAGGCTCCTCTGTCCATGGGATTTTCCAGGCAGGAGTACTGGAGTGGAGCACTGAAGAACAGATGCTTTTGAACTGCGGTGTTGGAGAAGACTCTTTAGTCCCTTGGACTGCAAGGAGATCCAACCAGTCCATCCTAGAGGAGATCAGTCCTGAATATTCATTGGAAGGGCTGATGCTGAAGCTGAAACTCCAATACTTTGGTCATCTGATGCAAAGAACTGACTCATTGGAGAAGACCCTGATGCTGGGAAAGACTGCACTCAGGAGGAGAAGGGGATGACCGAGGATGAGATGGTTGGATGGCATCACTGACTTGATGGACATGAGTTTGAGCAAGCTCAGGGAGTTGGTGATGGACAGGGAGGCGTGCTGCAGCCCATGGGGTCACAAAGAGTCGGACACGACTGAGCGACTGACCTGACCTGAACTGAACTGAGGCTGCCACGTGACCGCCAAGGACACTCTAGCATTCGGGCGCGAGCAGCCCCGGTTCAAACAGACTCGCTTGGAACTTCTCCAGGAAACCGTTGGAGTCAGGGCAAGAGCCTGTGTCCGAGTCCCAGGGGCCCAGGTCGGAGTCGGGGCTTGACCTGGAGAGAGAGATCTGTCCCCCTGCAGGGCCTGGCCTAGAGCCTGAGCCGCCCTCGGCCTCGGGTCAGGCCCAATAACCGAGCTTGGCTGGGCGGCGGGGCAGAGCGCAGAGCCCCCTCCCGAGTCGCGGCCGAGGCTCAACTACCTCCGCCGGCATCGCGGTCTAAGAACAAACTGGTCCAGCGGCCCCGCTGCCACACTAACTGCCTGGAGGCACCGCTGTCTTGGGCCTTCAGGCAGCTGGGCTGGAAGGTGGGCTCGCACCCCTGGATCTTCCTGCTGCTGCCCATGGTGTTAACGGGCCTTTCTCAGCACTGAGCCTGATTTACCTGACCCAGGATGAAGAGGACAACCTCGAGGAGCAGTACACCCCTGTAGGGAACTCTGCCAAGGCTGAGTGATGCTTTGTGCAGGAACATTTCACCTCCAAGGACTCTCTCATCTTCTCCACCTCCAGGAAGAGCACCGAGGTCAATTATGCCTCCATCCTAGTGGTCTCCAACACTGAGACACTGTTGGAGCCGGAAATCTTACAAGAAATTAGCAAGGTGGATGGTGTGGTGCAGGCTTTGACTGTGACACAGGACAATGGAACCCAGATCCCCTACAGTGAGGTGTGCGCTAAAACCAGGGCTCCTGTGTCCCCCCCCCCCATCCCACTCTTGTTCGCCTGGGAAAGGAACAAGGGCCTCAACCTGGAAACCACCACCTTCCGCATCTACAGCCAAGCCGGTCAGATCAGCTACCTGGCCAACATCCTGGGAGGAACTGTCTTAGGTGAGAGTATGGGGCTGAGCCAGTTACTCCTCCAGGCCAAAGCCATGCAGCTGCAGCACTCCCAGAAGACAGCTGAAGACAGGTGAAGGAGAGGAAAGTGAACGTAGCAAGGTGTGGATGATCCACTTCCTGAGAAGGTTGGCAGCCTTGAAAAGAGTCTGGTGTTGAAGAGGATCAAGGTACCTAGTGGATGGGGTTTACAGGGAGGCCAGGAGAAGGTGGGAGGGATAAGAAGACTTGTTCCAAGGACCATAGCAGCAGCACTCCCAGATTATCAGGTAGAGTCCTTGACTGGAAGCTAGGTGTGCTCTGCTTTATCTGATCCTTAATCCAACTTTCTTAAAATATTACACTGAAAAAAAAAAAAATAGTACACTGAAAAAGCCACAAAAGAATCTAAAAAAGAGTGGATATGTGTATAACTGATTCACTTTGCTGTACATATGAAACTAACACAACATTGTAAAGCAACTACAATAATTTTTTTTTTTTTTTTTTTTTTAGTAAAAAGAGATAGGACCTAAAAAAACATAGAATGCCACAAATCTTAAATCTTTGGTAACATTCTGGCTAAAAACACAAATGGTACATTATCAGGGGAGGTCTGTTCAGTACAAACTTTGATCTTCAGGTTTAGTTTGGTTTTCTGGTCAAATTACTCTGAAATTCTTACTTCTAGTTCAAGCCTTTGCTGTTTCTGGGAGCCCCCTAAACTTTGTTTGGAGTTCATTGGAATAAAAAAACAAAACTTTAAACCAAAGTTCCATGATGCTTTTGAGAAAGAAAGATGAGCATTTTACAAGTAAATTACAGCATAGTGCCAGGCACATATTAGCTGTCCAGTAATTTTTGGGCTGGCAAACCTGGTCCTCTGAATAAAACTGGTGAAAATGAGAAGACACCTTCTGGAAAAAAGCCTTTTAATACTCAGGCCTTTCTGAAATGGTGTTTGTGCAGTTATAATAGTAAAAGATAACAACCTAATAGAAGTTTAGAAAAAGTCCTAATGTCACAGTTATTAATGCTTTCACAGTTTCGTATCAGATACAGATTTTGTATTTTCAGGAGTTTTAAACTTTAGATTTTTGAAAGAAACTTTGAAAAGCTTGCCAGAGCTTTGTGGGAAGAAGCAAATCTTCATTACCTTCTTATTCTAAAATCATAATCCATGTATTTTGATTTTTTTGTTTATGTATTTTGTTATGTATTTGTTATGTATATATGTATGTACATATGTACATACATACAAAAATATGTATATATTTGTTATGTATTTTGAATTTTAATGTTTAAATCAACAAGCTGTAGTGTTTCAATATCATATGTAACACACACAATATCAGAATTGAAAGCTCTTTTCCTGAATATATTTTTGTGGCAGGTCCTCTACATCACTTTCCAGACAATTGAAATTTGAGGCAACTTCTATGACAGTGGTCCCCTTGTTTCAGTTGGCATACCTTCTAATCATATTATTTGAAATTGTATCATGCTACAGGTAAAACAATTTTATTAGTAAACTCTAAAAAATATTTTATTGTGATAATAAATATAATGTGTAGATATGTCTGGGGAGTATGTAACATCCTTGATTCTGTCTTTCCACAGCAAAGATTTGAAACACAGTGGACCAGTGTTACAGATCGGTTACGGCTCAGAGTTTTATTCAGCAAGCCGAGGAAAGTACACCCTCGAGGCATGAGAGCAGGCCAACCCCAAAGGGGAAGCCTCTATCCATCTTGGCTTCCTCTTTTTATACGTGTGTCTCTTGCCCCTGAGCCTACCCTGGAGAAACTGGGCTAGCCAGGAGGGCTGTTTGTTTCACCTGAGGTTCTCACTTTGGTCCTCAGATTTTCTTTTGTATCATTTTCACGTGCTTTTTCCTTTCTTTGTCTTTTAGTCACTGCCACTTGGGACTCCTTTTTCCTATTCTAACATTCCCACCTTAAGAGATGGGAGGCCCATTTCTTTGGGAATAGAGGTGTCAAGCTCTCTCTGGCTACTTCCTGCTGAGTTGGGACAGTGAGTGGCAATGGGCCTCCCCCTCTTGCTAGTCTGAATCCTCAGAGTCCTTAAAGTGGTGTCCATCTAAGAGTGAGTGATATTTTCCATGGTTGGGTGTAGTTTTATATATCCTTGTTGAACGGGCACTGCATGTTGCAGCTTGTTGACCTGAGCAGAGACAAAATGGGTTAAACAATCAATAATATATGAATCAATCATAGGCAGTATCAATATGGTGATAACAAGGATTAGTAGGGGCATTAGCCAACTCCAAATTCCCCATCGCCAGAAGAGCCCCAAAGAGAGATTGTAGCCATTCCGAGAATTCTGCAGCTCATTCTTTCAGATCCTATAGGACCTGAATGTTTTTCTTGAGGACTATGAGACTTTCTTTGACTTAGCTGGAGGTATTTACCCAGAAACAACACATCTCATTCCAGATGGTTCAAGTCCCTCCTTGTTCAGAGATCAGGAGATCTATCTCCTGTCTGTTTTGGAGTACAACCCCTGCCAAGCAGTGTTGGCTTTTTAAATCTATCCTGAGAAATCTTATCCCCATAAATTTAATTTTGGGGGTGACCATTAGAATGGCACTCATTTGTAGTCCCGAATAGGCATCTGAGATCTCCCACTCCTGTTTTGCCCCCAGTTCCTTCATCCTACCGAGTTTTGCAAGGTTCTATGTATTATTTTCCATCAGTCAGGTCCTCCTGTCCACTCTCAGTTGGTGTTCTGCATGCACTTCTGTCTCTGAAGGTGTATTGCTGATGTGTATATGGAGAGAGACGTACTCCACATCCACCCACTCCTCTGCCATCTTGTTCTCTCCTCTCTCAGGATATTTTAAATAACATTTTAAAAGGGTATTTCCAAGCCAAGGAAACATGCCTTTGCTTTTAGTCTATTGACTATTCTTAATAGCACGTTTTCATCATATTGGATTGGGCCAATCAGGAATTCTGCAGTTGGTCTTTGTTAGTGGCTTTTCAAACTAACTTTCAAAAAAGGTTAAGAATACTGGTGTAAAATTTAGACCATGAGCAGCTCCAAATACCATCACAAGAAACAATCTGAAAAAACGTCCTGAAGATGTATGCTTTAGCTGCAGATAGGACACACATCCCTATTATTGTTGAAACTGCACTTTGTAACACAATGTAGCCTAGCAGATACAATGCCTCAATGGGTTTTCAGTTTACTGAGGCCTCTGAACTGGAAACAAATGCATAAGAAATGTGAGCAGAAAAGTCAAAAGAAAGCCCTATACATATGACAAGATTAAGCATGGCTATGATATCAAGATTGTCATTCCAGAAGGCCATAAAACCCATGATGTCCATAATCACAGAAGCAATAGCAAAAGTTACCACAAAGAACAGAGGGGATGAGGAATTAACAATAAGGAAACAATGAACATAACTGTTGATGCAACAGTCACATTTTGAACAGTGTTTTCTAATATTGCAGAATACTGATCAAAATATATGAATGCCTGGTTGTATAGCATTAGGGGAACTTCACACTTCTCGGCCATGTCTCGGAACTGGTGTAACATCAGTTTCTTACTGAAGAAGAAATACCCATGGTTTGAATGAAGGCCTGGGAACAAATGATTTCCTGTGATGATGTAATATTAATGTTATACACAAAAAGTGGAAATTCCATTTAAAAAGTGGGTTTATTGCTTAGAAAACTGTCTTATCATTTATATCTTGATGGCAGTTTTCCATATATTTTATATATTCTCATAACGAAAATTCTGTAAGGTTTTTATCTACATACTCATTGTTTGCAAAATCTGCCAAATGACATTTTCCCAATTTTTGCCTCATTTCTTCATCCCAGTAGTCAAGAGTCTCAGTAAAGATAACCATAACCCTGGGACCATGACTTGACAAATGTTCTTCTTCTACATTACAATATGGTGTGATATGGGAGTCGTCACTTGCCAAATTTTGGAGGTCTAAAGCTTCCTGCACATGGAAACACCCATATATACTACTTATGATGTACAAAATGTATAGGAGTACTACAAAAACCTTGGACTCAGTGCTTGTGAGAAAAGGACTAAAATATTCTCTAAAGAATAGATTCACTGGACTCCATTTGTAAAATAGTCAACAGGAATTTGCCGTGTGGCTCAGGAAACACAAACAGGGGCTCTGTATCAAACTAGAAGGGTGGGATGTGGAGGGAGATGGGAGGGAGTTTCCAAAGGGAGCAGATATATGTATACCTATGGCTGATTCATGTTGAGGTTTGAGGGAAAACAACAAAACTCTGTAAAGCAATTACCCTTCAATTAAAAGGTAAATTTAAAAAAGAATAGACTCATTGAATGAATATCAGCTTTATGTTCACCTTGGAGAAAATTGCATGGGAAGCTAAGGACCTTTTTAATGAGGAACATTTTTGGTCAGGGGTTTCCTGCTTCTTCAGCCAGTGTGGACAGACTACTTCTCTTTTATCATCCATGGCCATAAATGCTCCAAAACAGGGCGATATTATGAAAATAATAAAAGAGCAGGGTGGTTCCCATATAAATGCAAAAGTATTGTACAGACCTGAAAGAGGTCATAGTTTCTGTATAGAAGGCCAGGGCATTGGTGATGGTGGTGATTGTCATGGACACTGCCACTTTTGAATAGACCTTGGACATCTGCTCACTTATGCTCTCCATGTCGTTGACCCCAACACCTATTACAGAAAGAAACAGAGTCTCTGTACGTTTTTAACATCCATTAAAAATTAACAAGATCAACTCAAGCTGTTTTCTTTGCCTGTCTCTCAAGGTCTCACTGATCTTGCAGTGTGCTTGTGTGAATGAATGACATGTCCTGAGCAAAGCAAGTGATGAGCCCTGCTCTGGGGTTTTGCAGTGCCTTGAAATGACTGAAGGCAGACCCCAAAATGGGAGCCTTGTTGGGGTTTATATACCAACTTCCCAATGCCAAGAGACACCCAACATCCCTGCAAGGGCAGCAGCCAGAAATGGAAAGCGTGTGGACTGAACTTTCTTATCTCGGTCAACTTTTCATGGTCTCTTTGACCATTCCATAATTGCATGGGGAATTAGAACTACTAACCTAATCTGTCGGATCATAGACTTTCAAGGGACTTGTGATCCGTGCCGTTACTCTGTACTTTTACTTAGACCTCAAACTATATGGATGGAAGCTCCTAGCCTTGCTAGGAGCTGAAAGTTACAAGAGCACATTTGGGAGTGAGGCAGAGCTCTAGTTCCAGGAATGTCTCTCAGGCTAGAGGCCATTCTCTTGGCTGCCTGCCTCAGGGGCCAGGGTCCTAAAAGTAAGTCTTTGTCATGGCTGTGCCTCTGATATATGGGTAGCAGCATTGCTGGTGACCATGAGGTTTTTGAAGACACAGATCGGGAATTACAGGATCTGGTCAGCTTGCAAGTGCAGTGGGCTTCTTCCTTTGGTAGTGCTAGCTCTTAGCAGACCAGAGAAAGCTCTCAATGGCTTGTGTTCAACTCCCTGGATGTTCTTTTTGTGGAATCTGTGGGAATGAACTGGAAGGATTGGCCCTAGTAGCTTGAGGACAGAAATCACTTTTTCCTTGCTGGCTGACCCTCCACTCCCTCTTTTGCTATCACATATACTAGTGTGGCAACACTCAGAAGAGACATCTTGGGGGTTTTTGTTCACCTCTTTATAACTCAACACTTCTGTTGTGGTCAGGACTGTACTTGGGAATGTGCACAGGCACATGGAACTTGGATGCTTCACCTAATAGTCCTCACTTGGGAAACATTCCAGGAAAGCTATTCTGTTCCACCCTGGGTGGCATCAGAGGAGGAGTGAAAATCAGGCAAAAGTCTTAATGGGAAGGAACTGGACATCAGTCTGAGATGCCATCAGGTCTACCCCTGGTGCATCTCCACCCCGCCTCAGTGGTAGAACCGGGAGGGACGGATAAGTCACCTGTGTTGATATGGGACATACTAAGTCCAACCAGGGAAGGAAAGCTTCAGTGGAAAGTCTGTCTATACTCCCATCTAGAGCAGGGAGGGATGCCTCCAATGGAAAGAAGCCATGGCTGTGGATATTGCTTTTTTCTCTCTTTCCCATCTGTAGATGGGAGCTAGCAGATCCAGAACCACCTCTTTAAAATGTATTTTTAAAAACGGAGACAAGTTTGATCACCAGAGTTTAAGAAAAGACACGCCTGATCTTTTTCTTTGATACTGAATGGCCACAGTATCCTTTGAAAGATGGGGGACACTGGCCAGTTGAAGGGTCTCAATTATAATACCATTTTACAATTAGATCAGTTCTGTGGAAAACAAGAGAAATGGGTAGAAGTGCCATATGTGTTGCTCTGTATCTCTCTGCAAGACATGCCAGACTTATGTCTGAAGGGCGCAGAATTGGGTGTGAAACCTTCAGCTGCCTCCTGTTCTCCTACTTTGCCCTTGTATCTGGGGCTCCCGACTAAACAGGCTGAGTCATGGTACCCTTCCAGAACAGGTTGCCTCAGTCTCAGGAGAAATTCAGGCAGTCTGAATGCATAGAAGCCTTTATGGGACTAACTTTATGACCTAACTTGGAGAGATGTAATGTATGTCTTGAGACAGATGCTGACTCCTAACTCTAGAACTTGAGTTTTGGGAGGAGCTACTACTATTAGATATGAATGGCTTGAGCATGAGACAAGGGGAAAGAGGGAACACAAAATAGCCCTCCTCCCTATTGAGAGCCAAGCAGTTTCCATGACAGAGCCAGACTGGGACTATAGCATGGTTAAAAGAAGGTGGGATCAGAACCACTTTGCCAGGTGTATTCTTGAAGGACTCAAGTGAATGCACACTAAGACTTTAAACTATGGCTGACATAGAAGAGGGAGAGAAGAAAGCTCTGGATAAATTCCTAGATAGACTACAAGAGGCTCTCTGCAAGTGTACTAAATTTGATCCCAAAAGTAGAGAGAAAGGAAAGACCTGAAAGATAGATTTCTCACTCAGTCATTTGCAGATATCTGCCATAAGTTATGAAAACAGGCATTTGGACCAAATCAGTCTTCAAAAAACTCTTACAGCTGGCTCAGACGGTATATTATGGTAAAGAATATGAAGAGGAAAAGAGAAAAAAAAACCTGGCAAAAAACTAAAGCCCCAACAATGGCTGTTAGATCCTCTCTGAAATAGCCTGAGGAAAAGTGCCCAGAATAATCCAAGTGAAAAGGAGTGGACTTGTTATTATGGTGGAAAGGAGAGGCATCTCAAGCAGGATTGTCCTCAGGCATCTAAGCTGCACCCGGCTCCATGTCCTGTCTGTAAATTGTCCACACCTAAGGAGAGACTGCCCTCTGAGACATAGGCCCCAGGGATTTGACTCTCAAAGCAATCGGGACTGAAAGTGCCTGGGGGTCCCCACACAAGCTCCTATTCTAATTACACCTGTGGAACCCTGGGGATTAATAACTGTGGGGGGCCAATCAGTCGATTTTCTTTTGGACACTGGGACAACTTTCTCTGTGCTCACTGAAGCCCCTGGTCTGCTTTCCTCCTGATCCACTGCTGTAATCGGACTGTCAGGATGAGCCAAACGCTATTATTTCAGTCATTCTTAAAGTTACAACTAGGACTGTGTGCTGTTTTCTCACGAGTTTCTGATCAGGCTGGAGTCTCCCTCACCCCTTCTAGGGAGGGATGTACTGAACATGGTCCAAGCCTCTGTTCTCATGAATATGGAGCCTGCTGTTTAAATTGAACAAATGTAAATCCTAGACTGTGGGCTGATGGAAAAACTGTGGGCTGTGCACAAAATGCTTCTCCTGTTGGTATCAAGCTCAAAAA